>NW_028292158.1:0-97500 GCF_963383615.2 Lipophrys pholis
CCCAACCCCAACCCCAACCCCAACCCCAACCCCAACCCCAACCCCAACCCCAACCCCAACCCCAACCCCAACCCCAACCCCAACCCCAACCCCAACCCCAACCCCAACCCCAACCCCAACCCCAACCCCAACCCCAACCCCAACCCCAACCCCAACCCCAACCCCAACCCCAACCCCAAATAAAAAGAATTATAATAAATTATATGATGTATATAATTATGTGCTTTTTAAATAATAATCAACCCCCAATTAAAGTATGGAAGGGTTTTCAACATTATACCACCATCAGCCTTTTGAGCCTCATTTAGCACAGTGAGTGCCTATTTGATGACCGGGTTAGGCCCCGGGAGGAGAGTTCCGCGGAGGTCTTCGTGTCCATCCGTGATAATTAATATCGATGTCTGCTCCCTGACTATAAGAATCAAGGAGGACTACTCGTAAATGAGTACAAGTAGTATGTGGCATCCTCAGTCCAATGTAGTGTCCCGGCCACAATTCATCTGTGAGGTTGCCTCCTTAATTCAAATTAATATAATTTCCCCGCTTTTGAAATATAAATTAAAAAAATGATTAATTTATTAATCATAGTTCTTTTTCAAATATAGACTATTTTATAGTAAAAATTTTCATAAATATTAAATAAAATAATTAGCATTAAACTAATTACAATGGTTATGATAATTCTACGATAATATCTTTTTATAATTTAAATGGATTACTTCTATTATCATCTTTCTAAATATTCATATTAATTATTTTTTTAATATTTAATTTTTAAAAATAAAAATATTTAGATATTTAACAATTAATAAACATAAAAATAAAAAAGATAAATTTAATTATTAATTAATTTATTTTAAATGATTGAAAAGTTGAGTAAATGTTAAATGATGTAAGATCCCTTGTGCTTTAAAATTATACAAAGACATCAACTTTAATATTTAAATGCTATTCGTCTGAATGCTAAAGTGAATAGATTTTTCTGGTTAATCGGCTACCCAACCCCAACCCCAACCCCAACCCCAACCCCAACCCCAACCCCAACCCCAACCCCAACCCCAACCCCAACCCCAACCCCAACCCCAACCCCAACCCCAACCCCAACCCCAACCCCAACCCCAACCCCAACCCCAACCCCAACCCCAACCCCAACCCCAACCCCAACCCCTATGGATTTATTACCAATTATTGTAGCATACTATAATAATAAATAATGTTATTTAGATATTCAAGAATGCATCATAAATTAAGAATAAGCAGAACTTAAACATAAAATATAAATTTGTGATCTTCTAAATATCAAATTGATTTTTTATGAACAGATTAACTTCTGTTCAATTGGGTAATCACATAAAATAATCTCAGTTATGGTAGGCATATAGTGGTTCATTTTATAAAAGTAAAAGGTGTTGATGAATCAATTATCATTTTCTAATATTCATCAAAATGAATCTCATGAAGAAACCAAAACTGAAAACAGATAGATTATTTATTGCCCAAACAAATAAACAACCATTTAAAATTAATTATAAAAGAAAAAATATAAAATAGTTAAAAATAAACAATAAATAAATTAACAAAAACAGTTATATCACGAATGTAATTTATGTAGATACAAATGTATCCCATATTTTTATTAATAAAAAAATATATGTGATATTTGTTTAAAATCTAATAATAAATATCAAATAGATAAAAAATAGCATACATTATTAAATAATTAAAAAAATTAACAAATTTAATTTGTTAAAAAACATGATTAGTTACAAAATCAATATAAAGGAATCAAAAACAATTATTCTTAATAATAAAAAAATATAAAAAGGAGTAAACGTAATTTGGTTTATAGTTCAAAAATTTATTAAGGAAAGTATAAATATCTTTGATTTAATACTAAATTTATTTATAATTTTTTTAATGAATAAATAATTATATGATGCCAAGTAAATTGTGAAAGGAGAATATTCTTTATAGCCAGATATGATATCAGGATGGAAACCTAAAGTAAGAGTTATCGGTCCAGTACCTCTTAACTTTGATAATTGGCTTATTGACGATATAATAAGACAAATTTAATTAAATACAATTAAGTAAAATAAGTCATTGCTTATATGGGGATTAGACCTCGTTCGACATTCTAAATGCATTAGTTATTAGCAAAAAATTATAAATTTAAATATAGACATTTGTTAAAAAATAGTTATTCTCATCTCAGATCTTTCTTTAAGAAATTTTATTCTTAATTTGATCCTAAAACTAAACGTTAATGGACTGGTAATAATCCAAAACTAAGTCTAGATAATTACAAGTTTGAAGCCTAATTTGAGGGTGGTAACCTAGATTGTGCTATTAAAGTTAATACTAATGAATATGATTTGTATATGAGAATTGATAGTAATACCCGAGGACATACTAATTGGTTTAATTTTAGAATACAAAACAGAAGTAAGGGTAAAGTGAAATTAAGAATAAGGAATTTTACCAAAAATTAATCTATGTATGGAAAGGGAATGAGACCTTATATACATTCATTAAAAGATAGTATGATTAGATTAGCAGAATGGGAACAACAAGGAGAAGATGTTTCTTATTATCAATCTACTCCTTAATATGCTTTTTTATAAGATTGTGATTTACAATTTTATTGTCTATAATTCACTTATTGTTTTCTTCATTAATATGATACTGTACAAATAGCATACTGTATTCCATATGGATATTCTGACTTGCTATCATTATTTAAGGAATTAAAGGAAATGTCAATTAGTAAATAAAGTTTATAATGGGATTGTTTAGGATAATCTTTGAGTGGATTGGATATTCCTTTATTGACTATCACAAATCCTGCATCTTCATACAAAAAAAAATGCATGTTAATTAACACTAGAATCCATCCAGCTTAATCAAATAGTTCTTTTGTTGTTTAGGGATTAATGAGGGAATTACTTCAAAATAATGCCCTATCACAACAACTAAGAGATAAATTCATTTTTAAAATTATTCCAATGTTAAATCCAGATGGAGTAATCATGGGGAATTTCAGGACTGGTTGTTCTGGTAAAGATCTTAATCGAGTATTCAATGATTAAATTAATGTTCTTTATCCTGAAGTTAAAGCTTTATTATAACTTTCTCATAAACTAAAAAAACAATATGGTACTCAATTTTTTATGTTTCTAGATTTACATGGGCATTCTTTAAAAAGGAACGTATTTTGTTATGGTCCTTAATATCATATTTGGAATAACCTTTATTATAAAACTAGAGTATTCCCAAAAATATTGTCTTAAAACTGTGATATGTTTAGATTCTTTCTTTGTTTATTTAGAATAGCAGAACAAAAACAATCTACTGCTAGAGCTGCTTTGCTCAAATTTGTCCCTCATTGCTATACTATATAATCATCTGTAAATTCTTATTTCAGTAAAGAACTAAAACAATAGATTTTTTTCACTGCTGACAAATGGGATATAATGGGTAGATACATAGTAAAGGCTATCTTGCAATGTGAACAATATGAATCTCTTTAAGAATAAAGACATTTATCTAGATCACGTAAAAGATCACAATCAGCTAGACAACACTCCCAACCTGAACCATCACAATAATAACAAAAAGAAAGAGGATCTGATAGTGAGAATTCTAATTAAGATATAGATAAAAAAGATATTAAGAAATATCATAAACAAATTATTAAATCTATTAATTAATTCAATATTATTTGTAATGGATAATAGAAATTTACTTTACCAGATAATGCATTTGATGATTAAGTATGTAAAAAAAAAAAAGTAATCAAAGGCATTGATAGAATAGCTTGTATGAGATTAAGATCATCATATAATAGAAAAGAAGATCAATCACAAAAATCAGTTAGATCGAGTAAATATAAAAGTTCTAATTCAGAACTTAAGATCTCTTTTAGTAATAAATAAACCATTTTCCAAGCAAAGAAAATCAATTTAAAGATGAAATATTAAGGGGAGGATAAAGCTAAAATACTTAAAAATACTCTTGAACTACATAAAAAATCTAAGATAAAATATATTAAATAAATTCCAGTAAACATTATTAAATTACAAACTTATTGATGTATTCTGATTTATATATTCAAATCTAATGCCTCTTTAGCCATTCAAGAATTCTCCTGTCTAAAAATAAATTATCTTTTATATCAACAAATGATGATAATTTCATTTGAATGAATAATTATAATGAAATAGTAATAATAGGAGTAATTCAAAAGATTGGCCCTAAAAATCATTACCCATAAAAAGATTCACAAACGATTAATTGAATGGAAAAAGAAGAAGCTAAAAAAGTAATAAAAAATAGAAATTGAAATTGAAGATCAATCAATTCTTTGACATCACCTTTTTCATTTCTTTCATTAGAGCTTTCATTCTAATTATTTTAATACACTTTTGCTCTTTTTTGGGTTTATTGAGCAAATTAACCTAATCGATTATTAATAATAACTAGATTTATTTCATTATGAGTCATTTTGTAAATACATGATTATAGTTCTCTATGTTGATATTGTTGGATGATCCTTTATAAGGCGGAATAGGCTTTACTGAGCCTCTCTGTAGATTTTAATAAAATCATTTCACTCATTATATTTAATCATTTTTTTATCTGCTTTTCTTCAAACTGCCTCCTCTTTTATTTTTTATATTCATATATCTCCTTTTTACGACCTTTAAGCTTATGTGAAGTTTAATCTACAGTTAGACAGGTTGAATCTTTAATGAAAAATAGTTTATCTTTTGATTGTTTCAATAATAAAATCTCATTACTCTTGTTGAGTAAAGTTTGTTTGCTGATATTATTAGACACCCAATTGGATATAGTCTAGATTGAAGATGTGAAAATAGTTAATTATATTAATTTTTGATGTTAAATTTTTTGTAAATGTTGTAAAATATTGATTGTATCATTTTATGTAGCAATAAAATCATAGTTTTAATAATAACATTTTTGTAAAACAAGAGGAAAATTAGGAGCAATTGGATAGTTAGGTTTCCTTTTAGTTTTTGATATATCCAATAAATCTTAAATAATAGATGGTTGACTCTTTCCCATCCCAATAACGAATAATAAAGAAGCAATAAATCTAATTTGATGCCAAAGGAATGAGTTTGCCTTCAAGAAAATGCTATATACTTCTGCTTTTTAGTCATTAGTCTTATTAGCATAAGTAATATCTTACAATAAAATATCAGCTTCATATATAATTCTATCAAAATTAACTGCTGAAGTAAGATCAACTTTACAAAAATTCCTATAATCATGATGCCCTACTAGCTTTCCTATGGCTTATTTCATGATATTTATGTTAAGGATTCCTTTAGTGAAATAGTATTTATATGAACGTTATGTACACCAGTATCTTGCATTAAACTCATCTGGTACATTCATACAACATACTACTTTAATATCTGATGGAAGTACACTATTTAACATATGTACATATTGAATTTCTTTTTCATGATTTACCCTCATTCTTAATGCTACTACATTACCCATAGCACTAACTCCACTATCAGTTCTACCTGCTCTAGTATAGTCAGATTTATCAATATTCTCTACTAGATTAAGATGATAAAGGCATTTAAACAAATTAGATTCTATAGTATTCTAATGTACTACATTTTGGATAGCAAATCCACTGTAACCTATTCCAATATAGCATAACAAAATAGCAAATTTACTGGTTTCATTATTTTTAAAAAGTGTTTTTGATTTTTATTAATTTCTATGTTTAATATTTTTCACCATTTTATATGATTAATATTGAGATAATCTACATTTTAAGTCTTTGTTGGCTTAAGATAGTTATTTAACTCTTTACATAAGTTCCTCTCTAGACAGTTCAGATAATCTTTTAAGATTATTAGTCTTTTATTAATTCTATTTCATATAATATTTATATATATATATATTATAATATAATTAATCTCCTTTTAAAATATATAAAATATAATGATGTTGACTATCTTATTTAGTTATGCAGTATTAACAAGGAATTTACCTCCTAATCCTCCTTAAACTGTAAAATACGTGGATATATAGAAATATATGGGAGTATGGTACTAGCAAGCAGTAATTCCTTATTTCTTCTAAAGAGATTCCACAAACACTATGGCTACATATACATTAGAGGATAAAGATATTAAAGTGAATAATACTGGTATTAGAAATGGAAAAACAGTAACAACTATAGGTACAGCTCTTCCATAAGATGACACCAATGCAAAATTAGCCATTAGTTTCTATCCATTTGTTCCTGTTGCTCAATATTGGATTGTACGTCTTGATGAAAATTATACATATGTTGCCATTAGTGATCCACATTATCAGTACTTATGGATTCTTTCAAGAGATAAAATAATGAAATAGCCTATATATATTTTAGTTTATAAAAGTTTAGAAAAAGATGGATTTCCTGTTGACGAATTAATTAGAACCAAACAAGATTGATAGATATATTAATATAACTTTAATAATCACTTACTTCTTAATTTGAGATGTTACATCTATTTTTAGTATTTATGATATATGTGTTTTGAATTTTGTTATGTTTTAAGAATAAGTCCCCAATTGCGTTCATATCCATATTTTAAATAGAGGATATTTATTACTGATCTAACTTCTTCTAAAGATATTCTCTTATAGGGATTTTTTATGAGAATCTTTTTAAGTAAATGACTTATTTAATTTCCATATTAAATGTCAAATTTTTATATTTAACAATGGATACGTTGATAATCTATTTCATTTACACATTTAAAAATTTATTGAGAAAGAATCCTATTGCCTAACTGTAGAATAAGTAAAGCTATAGCCCATAGGAAAGAAGATTATGTATATTTATCTACTTTATATTTAATAAATCCTATTGTTTAAGGAGGGATACAGATTGCTCCCTATTGATTAATTTTAAAAGGATAAATTTTAATAAAACCTTCTGGAGTAATGAATATTTCTTATACATTAATTTGTCTATATCCAATTATTAAGTATTCACTATATTGTAATTATTATGATAATTCAGTGAGCATATCTAAAATATAGAGTATTTCTTGGAACATGAATATTCGATTGCTAATTAAGATATAATCCTTAAGACTAGTGGTATAATAAGGTAAGTAAATGAATGCTTCAGAATATCCTCCACATATCTGTTATTATTTAGGCAAGATATAAATATGTTCAATATTAGTAATTGTTTTTAATCCTTCATATTATTATTGTTGTCTATAATGTATGAATCGTAATGTTTATAATTCTTCAATAGTATCTCCCATCTAATATATAGTACGTCTTATCTTCATAATGAATTCAAATGGTTCAAGTAAAGATTTATATAGTTCTATTTCTCCGTGGATAGTTTCACGTATTTGATAAAATATCAATGAGTTTCGGTAATTATCATTGGAATTTAAACCTCCCATTAATCAAAAATCAATTATTTATTCAAATTACTACTATTGTTATGATTATTCATGCCTAATTTTCTTCTTCTTTTTAGGTTCTTATAAATAATGTTATTCAAATAATGATTATTCTTATTCTATTTATTATTATGATTATAATTAGTCTCTTTATCCTTGTTTGTTGATTACTCTCAAAAATGCCTTTTGATGAATATTACACATTGAATTTTGATAAACTCCTTCCCTTAATCTATCTAATAACTCATTCTCTATCTATAATTCTAAATGAGTAGCAGCTAAAGCTTTATGTTATCTTACTTTATCCCTTTTCTAAGCTTTCTTTTTAACAGGGATTAATTCTTAAATACCTTCTAATTTAATCTTCCTCATTCGATTAAGCATTTGTCTTAATTTAGTAAGTCTTTGTTTACATTTATGAATTAAAAAAGGTTGCCAAAACTATAATTGTTCATCAATCTGTTATAATGCCTTTTCATAGTTCTTATCTAATTTGATTCTTTCCCACATACGACTAGGTAAATGAGCTCTTTATGCAGTTTTCATAACTAAATAACATAATCCTTTTTCTTATTTAATAGTAGCATATTGAGATGTAGCTAAAGGACATGATGAACGATTACATAATCCAGTAACATTATATTCATTACGGCAGAAATTTTGAGTAGGGGTTTTAGTTTTAAAACAACAAAACTTCTGATTAAGTACTTGCCATATAACTTCATCAACATGCATTTAAAATAATAATAATTACTCATGAATTACGTATACTTTAACATACCATCTATGCTACTTATGGATTCTTAACTAATCTCTCACATATTAATTCTCTAGGAAAATATCTTCTATCTGCATTATCATAAGTAAGTAAATCTAATAATCTTAATGGCCATTTTTATCTCATTATATCACTTAATTTTACTAAATCTTAATAACGAGCATATGATCCTAAACAAATGAATCTAAGGGCAAATAATACATTCTCTTATACTAAACCATCACCTAATACAGTCAATCTATGTAATTATCTGAATTTATCATATCCAATAACTTAATGTTATAATCTAACACCATTACATAATCTCTTCCATATTTCTTTATTTTTGATAAGTCTTTTTAAATTAGGGAATCTTTCTACATATAATTTAATAAGTATTCCATCTTATATCATATTTTTATAGTTTCTACTAGCAATAAGTAAAATATTATATATATTCATAGTAACATTGATAGATGATGATGTCTTATGACATTGTTTTGTTTGTGTTTTATTAGAGATAATATCCATTAATTTCTTTTAATAATTACTATTAATGAATTATTGTGTTTGTTATTGTTTTTTATTAATTATTTTATTAATATATTTAGTATTTTTGATTTTCGTTTTATTAAAACATAATTATTTTTTGAACATAAGAAATTCTAATTAATTATTCGATAAAAGATTATGTATTCTTCTAAATTTAATTGATTTTGGATTAGAATGTATTGGATTACACATCTTCTATCTATATGTTTTCATTTGACTCATATTCATAGATCCTCTTGAGAAGTTGAAACGATGAAAAGAAACTCCTGATGAATTAAATATTCGATTCACAACATCACTGCCTGATCTACCTTTATAAAATTATTATATCATAATAAATATTATTAATATTTGAATTTGAATGTATACATAGAGGAATTAAATACCAGTTGGTACAACTAATAATAACTTCATTATCCCTTAATATCCTTAAGGATTTGATCCAACTCAGATTTAACACAATTAATCTAAAATGCCATTAAAAGCTAGAATCAAGACTAAGGTACTCAAAAACAAAATATTAGTTATTCAATAGATCATGGATTTAATAAACAATGATCCTCAATCATCTGAATTAAAAGATTTATAATCATATTTTCCTACTCTACTGAATGAGTCAAATATTGGTTTATTAGAGAAAGCAACATGTATGCTTACATAATATGTAGGGAAGACTACTACTATTGATTTTGGACTCATTGTTAAACTACTCTTTGAAAAAGTACTTATTTGTAATAAACCACATCTTATTAAATGTGCATATTAATTAACATGTGCTATAATATAAGCAGGACAACAAGATTATATATTTAAAGCACTTAAAACAGAGATGGAACATAAGAATCCTAGACATAATGTAATTGGTCTACAATTGATCAAATATTTAATATAGGAATTTGGACAATAAATAGTTAAAATGATACTTCCTTGGATAAATATAATTCCTTAATCATTAACTGTTAAATAACCTTTATTAATAACACTTAAATAATGTTATCATTGGTTAGGAGATAACTTTTTTATAACATCAACTATCCCTAAATAGATGAATGATCAAATTAAAGCTTATGCTAAAACTTATTAATTTATAAAACTTAAACCTAAGAGAAACCCTATACAAAAATTATCTAGAGATTAATTATATAATAAAGCTTAATAAAAAAATCCTTTCTCTCATTTTAATTAAGATTGGACTAATAATATATTACAAATGGAAAAGTGGAAAGATAAAAAATTACAATTAGATCATTTAGCCAATTAAATCAACTATACTAAATTAGCCAATAAAAATATTAAACATATTATATAAATGTTAAAGAGATTATTAGGAGATGCAAATCAAAATGTACAAATATCAACCATGAAATGTATTGGATTATTATCATCAGGATTAAGAAAGAATTTTATCATACATGGAAAACAATTAGCTCCCTTAATCATATATAAATTAAAAGATAAAAAGGCTTCATTAGTATAATAAGCACATAAATGTTTAAGATTATTATTTGATTCTATTACTTTAGATGATGTAGTACATGAAGTAATCAGTAGCTTAAAAGATAAATCTCCTGATTTTAAAATTCAATTAATGGTGTTTTTAGATACTATTCTCAGCATTAGTAAAAGAAGTATTTATCATAAATGGTCAAACATATTTAAAGATATATTAATTCAGTTAAAAAAATTATAATAAGATCCTTCTCCAACAGTAAGAGAATGGTTTGTGAAATTGATGGGAAGACTTAAATTCTGCTATAAATAATCATTTTTTGGTAATTATATTAATGAACTTCCTCAAAAGAAATACATTAAGATTAATCAGATTTGTGATGCTATGTAAATACAAAAAGAATAATAAGAATAACCTTAATAAATAATTATATAAGAAAAAAATTAAATTAAACCTAAACCAAAGAAAAAATAAAATAAATAAAACAAATAAAAATGTATTAAATAAACAATTAAACCTAAAATCAGTAAATCTCCTTCTAAAAACCCAGTTATTCCTAATGTAATTTCTAATGGAGTGAATTATTAGATCAATAAGAATCTATTAAAACTTAATGATCAGAATTGGAAAATAAGGAAATAAAGCATTTAAAACATTTAAATTGTTTTGTTAGGTACATAAAAAATAAATACTACTCTCATATCATAAATATTAGGAGGAATAAAGACTAAGTTTAATGATTCTAATAAATCTGTAGGTAAGAGTGCACTTCATTTATGTTTATGTATGATTGATTGTATAGGAGGTTAAACCAAAAATATTTTTAGATTGATGCTAACTAACATTATTCCCTTACTAGGATAACAATCAATGATTAAAATAGATGCCATTCAAATCATTAATAAATTAATTGAGATAGTCGGAAAACCAGCTATTTAATATTTACTTAATTATCTTAATTGTTAATGTATACAAACTAAAATATAATTATTAAATATTTTAAATGCTCATATTGGTTTGATCTCCTGTTAAAAAGCAATACAATATAAATCACTTTTCCAGCTATTTCTATCCAGCAAAAATAAATAGATTAATCGATTAGCTCAAAAATGGGTTGAACATTTTTAATTGAATGATTTTCTGCCTATATAAATTTAATCATCCAAAGAATAAAGATTGATGAATGAGCATAAAAACCCTTGGAATCTATAATCATATGATGAAGCACAATTAAAATGTTTACATTTTAATTGTAGCATAAACTCCTATGATTATAGTGATAATTTGATGAGTTTTGATATGAGAAGAGTAATATCTGGTATATAAGCACTTTAAAAATTTTAATTTATTTAATAATACAGTGATATTTTATGTAAATGGGCACATTGGAGGTTACTTACATCCAGAAGATCATTAGTTATTTGTATTTTAAAATTGATTAAAAGATTAGTTGAATTAATTTCATCAAGACTTAGTGATATTTAAATAGCTATTCTAGGTTCAGGTATGAAAGGAGCATTAGGAGATGATGATCAGAATATTATTTTATCTGTAATATCATGTTGTCATGTGTTTAAAATTTCACCTAATATTCTATCTAAATTAATTAAATTCTGGATCTATTAATTATGTGATGAATCAATCTCATCACCTAAATTATAAATTTTACAAGTTTTAAAAGAAGCTTTTATTGATTATTTAGCTGATTAATTAATCTCAATTGCTAGAGTTCCTTAAGCAGCCTTTAATCAATAATTTATTTAAGCATTATTAAAACACTATCCTTCACAAACACTCAGTGCAGCAGGATTTAATGTATCAATGTAAAAAATTCCATCATTCTTTGCTCCCAGTTATCTACCTGTATAAATGGAACAATTCATTGGATCATTATATTATAAATTATTTACTCTTCAAAATACAAAATAGATTCTTGCATAAGCTTTAATATATGATCAACCTTAATTAATATTTTCTATTATATAGAATTTAGTTAATATTATGTATTAACATCAACCATATTTGTCAATTTATGATCAATGCTTCAAATTTATACAAGATAATGTAGATAAATTACGATTTCATTCATGGGAGAATCTATGTAAATTTATTTCTTTTCTAGCCAAGACACTAGTATATTGTGATGATAACAAAACATAAAAAGGATTCCCAGCTTTTGTTAAAGCTATCAATTCTGCTTTACTTAGATTCCTTTAATCTCATCATCATAGTCCTGAAATGATAATTAATAGTTGCTTTAAAATACTGAGTGAAGAAAGAAATTCATTTTAAAATACTAAATTTATGGGTTTGATTCTTAAATGTTTATTAAAATTAATTAAATCAAATAAATATACTGGTAATAAGACATAATTCGAATTTGTTACTAAACTTACTTTTGAATTTATATTTTCTTTTTATAGTAAAGACAACAAATAAGATGAATAATTAATTCTCAAACATTTAAAGAGTAACTTATTTTAGAGTGCTAAACATCTTACTTTAGAAGAGATTTAATATTGCATCAAAAATGTCTGGCAATAAACATATAATTAACATGTCAATATAGAATATATTAAATAAAGTTTAAAGAAATTTAAATCTAACACTCCATTACAACCATAATGTAAATAATAAAAAATAGAAAAAGATTTTAGTAAATAAAATATAGAAAATGATCTTGAAAAAAAAATTAATTAAATGAAACTGCAGTATCAAGCATTGATTGGAGATAGAAGACAAGTTACAAAAAAGAGTGAATCATTATGATATTATATAATAAATATTAAATTTAGTATATTCATTTAACTTATTTAACTTTATATGATGAAATTAGTTTAGATATTTTATTCATCTAAGGAGAAGGAGCTATCATTAAAAAGCCACCTAAATTCTTTGGTGTTTATCCAATAGCCCTAAAAGGTTTTCCATTAAAAATATAGTTTAACTATTTATTAAGAAGGTTTGATTTTTGTATAAATATGGAAGATTTATTTCCTTCTTATTGTTTGATTCTTCTACCTATAACTTATAGTAAACGTTAATGATTAAAAGCAGGTGGATCAACTAGATCAAGTATATCATCTACTAACTGTTGTTTAATTAAATCATCTAAAATAAAATCTCTTTATAAAGAAGGAGATGCATTAACTTCAATAAGCCAACAATTAAGTTTATTATCTACCATTATATCATATCCTAATAACTCAAATGAACAAGGATTATTATCCATTTCATTACAACAAACAACTAATGACTTTAAAATAACTATTTTTATTCTTTCCCATACTAGTTTCCAATCTTTTCCTACTTTCTTAAATTATTAATCCAACATACGGAAACTCATTTTACTGCCTGCAATATTATTATTTTTAGTTTATTAATGTTATTTTTGTATAGCATAATTAGTCAAATGTATGAAATTATTTTGAACATCTTATTTTGCCAAACTATAAAATTAATTACTAAATCTTGCGAAACCTTCATTATAAATGAAAGCTTAAAGAGGTTTAACACTTGTCAATAACACATAAACCCTCAAATCAAACTTTTTACTTCCAATGAGCAAAGGATTATTAATATATTTTTGAATGACCATTGGTTCATTATATAATACTTGATCTAATCTATTTATCATAGATATTCCTCTTCCTCTACTCTTTCCTGTAGGTTTTAATATCCATAGATTAGGTTCATCTTTGATTTCATCTTCTAAAAATCTATCTACAAATTTACAATATTATTTTGGTAATAAAAAAGTTTATGGAATGATATTAAATTCAATGCTAGATTTAAAACCTAAAGATTTAACTCTTTATATATTTTTTTTTAATATATCTTTTTTAACTAAATTTTTATTAGTAGTGAAATGATTAATTTTTTGAAAAGCAAACAACTTAGAAATATCCATTTCTGGTTTAGCCCAAGTCCATAGTAAATTCCAAGAGGCACCTAATCCAATTCCATGTGGTAATTATCTCCATCCAAAACGTCTATAAAAAGATCTTCCAATAATATTATATACTTATTTCTTATTTCTAACTGCTCTAAAAAATCTTTCGTTTTATTGTCCCATATCTCTACCTTGCATTCTATTTAATAAGATTTCTTGTCTTTGTACAAATTTAAATATATCAATATGTGTCTATAAAGAATATAAATAAACTTTGCTTGGATTTTAAAAATAAAATTATTACACAGGACTTGTTTTAAGTAATGTCATTTGCTAAGCCATCAATATAGTTTCACTCCTTACTTTATTTAAATGTAATAATAAATTTTTATAAGCTTATCTTAAATTAAGTAGAAAATCAAATGGCTTATTAATACAATTTCCAGCAAATAAACTTTGAAAATTAGGAAATTGCTTCGTATAATCATTCATTTCTAATTAAGATAAATATGAATCAATCTTTAATTCTAGTTTTTATCTTATTATTATTTATGGTTTTTTTTTAATAATTTTAATGCATATATTTTTTTCAGAATATTTTTAACTTGAATTTAATATTTATTTATTTATAATATTGTCCTATTTTATAGATTTCCTTTAAATAAGTTCAAATATTTATTATTTAAAGTTTTATTCATTATTGATTTAACTATTCTATTAATGTGTAAAATTTTATTATTTATTTAGTTGACTTGTTTAATATTAATTTATTATTTTTTATTATTTAATATGTGGTTTTCTCAAGTATTTAATATTGGATTCTTTTGTTTATTTAGTTAAGTTTTATATACATAATTAATTTTATTTTATTACATTCTGTGCTTTTTATATATGGATACTTTAATTTTATTATTTATATTATTATGTTTTTGTTTATTTTTATATATTATCAATTATTTTATTTATTTACTTTTATTTAATATATTATAATTAAGTTTTGCATTCAATTTATTACTAATTTATATTTTAATTAATCTATTATTAATTTATAATTTACTTAATTTACTGAATTTATTTGATTTACTTAATTTATTTAATTAATTTAATCTATTAAATCTATTTAATTTATTTAATTTAGTAGTATTAAACTTTTTTTTCAGTTAATCTTTATTTAATTAGTTTTCATTTTCTTCCTGGTTATTTCTTAAAGTTTTGGTTTATAAAATTTGCATTTTAGAAGTAATGGTTTTTTTATTATCTTGATGAGATTTCTTTAATATAATTTTAATTTATGGTTTAGGAGATGCTTGTCTTGTTTTGATTTTAATCTCAGATTTATGTTTGACTTTAAGAGGAGGAAGAGAATCTTTTTTAATAATTTTTTTCTTAATAATAGCCTTGGAAAGATTTTATTAAATAACTCTATTGTTAGCCATTTAGTTTTTGATAATGTTTTTTACATCATCAATGCTATTTGATTTTGTTGTTTGTTAGTCTTATTTATAGTACCTAATTTATATGTTATATTAGGAGTACTTTATGAGTGTTTTTTGATCTACGTTGTTTTAATAATTTCAATCATTTGATTATTGAACTGTTTGATCTTATTCACATATGGATTAAATTCAACCATTTTTTGTATCTTCAGATTATGCCCTTCCTCAAAAAAGCCCAATAAGTCTTCAAAACCACCTCTTTAATCTATCTCTTGCTCAATGAGTCTTTTAAGTTAATATAAAGATTAATCATCTATTGTATTCTTACATGCAATAAATGTTTATATTCTAGCAAGTTCATTTTATAATTTTTATGTTTCAAGATCATATATTTATTACACACAAACCCATCTTTATTATTATTAAACATTCATATTTTATCAACATAATAATAACTAATGTAAGATACTATTTTAAACATACATCAACAAATATAATCTTTAATCATTGAGCTTAAATCAATTTCATTTAAAGATAGTCTTAATTATAAAAACTCATATCAAAATATTCAATTATAGGATTGTTGGCAATTAATCAAATATAAGATGATCTATTTTTGTAAAAAAAAATCACATAATTAGGAATAATATAAAATTTTATATTAATAATTTGTACTTGCACGTATAGATCATTTAATTCATTTTATTAATGATAATCATAGCTATCTGTAATAATTTTAATAGTTAGATTAATATCAGAAAATTTGTCTTCTCAATAATTTTATTTATTATGAGTTTTGTTCTCAAATGATTAAAATTGCTTATTTTTAATAGATTCCTTTAAATCCAAAAATCTATAATTTTATCAAAAAAATAATTTCTAATTAAAATAATATTTTTTTATTTAATAAAATTATTTAAGTTTTTTACTAAATATATGCTAACAAATCATATGATAAATCTAATAAAGCTGATTTATAATAATTTATCTACTTTAAAGAGCAATTATTATCATATTTGCCTTCTTTAAAAACTATTTATTTATCAAAAATAGAATTCAAAAATATAAATAGTTTAACTTTGACCAATCAAAAAATAATAATTTCAAATAAAATAAAGAATTTAAGTAATTGTTTTTATTAGATTGTTGTTTGTTGATAATGATAATCTAAATGGTCTATATAATTAAAAATAAATTTTCACTAATATAAAATATTTTTTAAAAAGTAAGCTATTAAATATCACATTAATAAAATTCTAGTATATCAAAGTATTTTGAAAAACCCAACCCCAACCCCAACCCCAACCCCAACCCCAACCCCCAACCCCAACCCCAACCCCAACCCCAACCCCAACCCCAACCCCAACCCCAACCCCAACCCCAACCCCAACCCCAACCCCAACCCCAACCCCAACCCCAACCCCAACCCCAACCCCAACCCCAACCCCAACCCCAACCCCAACCCCAACCCCAACCCCTAAATTATTGTGGTATATGATTATAATTAAAAAATAAAATACTATCAAATATCATTTTATAAATTATTTAATTATTAGTTGTCCTCTTTAATCTTATTTTATAATTATTTACTTTGTTTTTATATTTTCTATACTTATTTTTCCAAAAGTTTTAAAATGTCAAGTTGTTGCTAATTTTTCTTTTTTTTATTTCTTAATTTTTTTTATTTATTACTTCTTCAGCTTATTTCTTTTTAATATCGATTTTTTTCTGAGTTTGCTATACAAATTTAAACAAAGCTTATTGATTATCTTTATTTTATAGAGGTTATTAATAAAAATTGGATTAAGCTCTTGTGATAATTTTACATATATTTTTATTAGATTACTTTATTATTCCCAAAGACTTGAATTAAATGAACATCTACATCTGAAATCAATAATTTTGTTTTTTTAATTCTTTTATTTTCAGGAGAAGGAATTTCAATAGATTTTTCTTTTATATTTTAATCCTCTAATGATTGTTTACTGAAAAATGATATTTTCTGATTGATATTACTATCCTTATTGGGAAACAAACTAATCCCACTAAGTTTAATGTTATAAGGTATTTTTAACATAATCGTTATAATAATCATATTGGTTAAATATTTTCAAATACTGCATGTTACCTCAATAAGTCTTATAGAGCTTCCATTTTGAGTTATTTTATAAGTTTATCTGCTTTTGCCAATTTAACCAACGCCTTCTTTCTACAATAAATCACTAAACAAGGGCAGCCTTCATCAGGAAATTTCTATATGCATTTAGTAGCAATAATTTTTATAAACTTGACTCGTGGGTATTTAATGGCTAATTAGTCCATAAATCGATTGATTAATATACTTGATTAAACATGATTCTGATACATATTAAGAACTACGAAATTATTAAGACTTCCTTCATTTACTTATTTAATATATTGATCATAGGTGATTTACATCACTTAACCAAATTGTGGATGTTTAGCAGACTACATTAATTATGTTTTTCTTTTCGCCATATATTCTTTCATGAATTCATCATCTTATTCAAGTAATTAATCTAATTCATCTTCTGATAATGGCCTTTAAAGTTATTGCTGTAATTTTTATTATTTGATCTTCTATTGTTCTTCAAATAAAGTAGTTTATTTATCAAGAGGTTTATAATTGCCAAATTTGACTTGAATATCAAACCATTCAGTTGTGACACCATTAGCCATATTTAATATTATAATGGATCTATAAAATATATAGATTCCTGATATAATACTTACTCCTAGTAATACACAGAACATTGAGATGCGTAGATGTTTTAAATTTTGTTTTAAATCACATTCAAATAAAGATGTCACTTCTAAAGAAGACTCATGTTTAAGTAATTCTCCTCAATAGAAAATTGCCTTAATAAACACTTACAAGCACAAGCATTCTTAAACAAAAAAATGCACGCAAGAATGACTATGTTAGTCACTCAAGATCCTCAAATGAAGCAAATGTTTTCTAAAAATTGATATTTATAAACATATTTTATATTTTTAAATGATCAAAAAAAAAACCTCCAAAGATACCAAAGATAATATTAGCAGTAAATTATTAGGTACTAATATACAAGATATTAACATAGAAAAATTCAGAGATGCTCATTATAAACCTGACTATCAAATCAATGATCAAATAAATTCATAAATACTAAAAAATATATCTGGCAAATTCACACTTAATACTATATTTCAATTAAGATTATAAAATCAAAACATTATAAACATTTTATAACTACAAAAATGTACATAGCTTATCTTACTTAATATATCCAATAATCAAATCAGATCATTACTATCTTTATAATCATTAACAAAACTAATTTTCTTAAATGCATCTAATAATCAATTGAAAGATGTTGAATTAAAGAGTATGAAAAACTTATTAACACTTCATCTTGAAGGAAATTTAATATAATAAAAAAATAACATTGAACGATTGGGAACATGTCCTAAACTTAAGAATCTTTTTTTACAATCACTCACAGGTTAATCCTCTAATCCAATTGTAAAAAAATAAAATTATAGAGAAATTATTTTTCAAATAATTCCTTCTCTTATCAAATTAGATGCTTTAAAAAATAATATTATATTTTTTAACGGATCGTAATTGACTGTATCTAAACCTCTATAGATTGAATATAAAAAATCAACTTAGCCATGGTTTATTAAACCAATAATTATAAAATAAAATAAAATAAATAAATCAAATTAATAATAAAAATTATAAAGTAAAATGAAATAATTAAATAGTTGTCTTAATAGTTTTGATATGAAAATCAAAGCATTAAATTTATGATTATTATATAAATCATCTAATAGTTTTTTTAAATAACCATCCATTAAGAGAATTACTAGATCGATTATTTATTTCTTTTTCTTTTTGCTTTTATTTAGTTTTTTATTTATAAGTATTTTGTTTAGGAGTATTTGCTTTTATTTGTTTTTTATTATTATAATATTGTTATGTAGATGAGAGTTTATTATATTTGGGTGTTATTTGTACATAATTTTTACGGTTAGTGGTTTATTTAAAGATATTTTTTCCATAATTTTATTATTTTATTTCCCAAATCTAATTAATTTACTCATTATTTACTTGAATTTCTTTATTAATTTTTTTTGAAGATATCATATTAATTTTCTTATTTTTTGATTTAAAATCTTTTAATTATTTTAAGAGATTAGATTGTTATTAATATTTTTAACGTAACAAATAGAGTTATGTCTTAAGTTGGTGATTTTACATTTAAATGCTTTCATTTAATGACTGTGATTGAGCTTTTTAAAGCATCTTTTGTAAATATTGGTTGGTCTGCACTAAATGAGTATTTTAATTTTGTATAAAAATAAGTCTTTGTTCTTGTTATTATTGTTTTTCTTGCATTTTAGCCTCTTCTTGCTTTAGTAATTAAATACTTTAATAAAATGAGTCATGATTAAATTAAGGCATGCGAGTTTTATGGTGAAATATTTTAGATGATGATCTATGCATCTGTTATTATTTAAATTATAATTATTAAATATAATGTCCATAAAGAGTTTTAAAAAAAAAAATGATATTAAGACAGTTAATGATCATCTATTCAGTCTATAGAAAAACTCAAAATAAAATAAATTTTTTAAGAATGTATTGAGGAAACAAGATCACCTAAATGAATTATATTCTGAATCAAAAGAACTTAAAACAAAACTCATTAAGGCATATCTATATAAAAAATAAATTTATAATATACGTAAAAATTCAAATAGATTCTCTAAATAAATTGACATTTCCTTGTTTTAATATTTCCATAGTGTTATACTTAAATCACAGATTGATAAGCTTAAAAAGGAAGAAGAGCAATTACAAAAGGAGATTAAAGAAATTAATGTTAGTTTATATTAATAAAATTTATATAACCACATGAACTAGAATGATAAAGCTTTGAAATAAAATGTGAAGTTAATGCAGAAATATAAATAAACTCGTAAGATTAATTAATTCCTCACAGATATTAGTTAATTTAATCTAACATAAAGTATAAACAAAACTTTAGAAGATTAGTCTGTAAATTATAATAACTTTTTTTAAAAATAAAAATAAATAGCTAATAAAAGAGAATTAATTTAATAATAATTTTATAACATTTAAAAGCTTGAATTTTAACTTCAAGAACTCAAACAAAATGAAAAATAATAGTTTTAAGAATTAGAAATTATTAATCAAAAAATCAAATAGTTTAATGAATATAAGTAGAAGGAAATTAGTCTCTATTAGGATAAAAATTAAAGAGATACAAAAACAACATAACTTAAAAATTCAAATCATAAGTTTGAATGTAAATTATAAGAAATTAATAAGAAAATTATATCTTTGAATAAATACAATAATGAGTTAAAAAACCATTTAAAAGAAAAGAAAGACCAATAACAAAAATAAATTAAAATATTAAATGATTAAATAAGCAAATCCAAAATGTCTTTTAATTAAATAAACGAAAAATATAGGATTATGATTAATAAAAAGAAACTAAAGATATATAATGATAATAAGTGATTTTTCATTTATCAATAGGGTTAATTTCAAACCCTGTCTAACAGACATTAAATCTGGGCTTGACTTCATTTTCAAAGAATTGCACCCAATTCTTTTTTTTACTTTCGCTTACAATATAAAAACATAATTAATTACATTTTGAGAAGAATTTTACATTCATTAATTTTCTAATTATTTATCTACCCTTAATTATTTTACATGAAACTATTTATCACATTAATCACTTCATCTTTCAAAACTTAAGGATCTTTTTTACCCACTCTTACTCTAAAAAATCTAAATGAGTTTTTTATTTTGTTAGACCTGATTTAAATATTTTACATTATATAAACATATATAAGAATACAAATTAGTTATTTATTATATGAATATTAGGAGGGGGTAGAGAACAGCTTGTATATAGTTTTGCTAGTTCAGAAACCTTTAAAAAGTAGGAGGAGGTAGATATGGGTAATACTTTAATCAGGGTGGTGTACAAAGCATAAAGAAATGGAAAGGTTGTGGCATTAAAACGTATCAATGGAAACAGTGGCAATAATGAGTTTGGGGTAATCATTATTATAGTTCCCTGTGACAGCTTTGAGAGAGATCCATTTGTTAAATCGGCTCAAGCATAAGAATATTGTGTAGAGCTATGGTATGGTTTAACATGGGGACAAAACATTCATCATGTTGGAGTATGTTGAATCCGATCTCAAGCAAATGCTAGATAAACGCAAACAACCTCTTTCATTGGGAGAGGTACAACATCTAATGCTCCAGATGAGCAAAGGAGTGCATTATCTGCATAGTCAGGGAATAATCCACAGAGACTTAAAAAGTAATTATTCTTATAGCCAACAACATCCTATGTTCAAAGGATGGCCAGTTAAAGATATGTGATTTTGGGCTTTCGAAAGAAATGCGTCGTCGGCCATTATCCCCAAATGCCCATCATCACTTCTATCGTCCTCCTTAAATTTGGTTAGGACTTGATTACTGCTAGAAAGCTGATGTTTGGGCTATGGGAGTAATTCTGGCTAGATTGTTACTTCATAATAATACCATTTTTAAATATTCTTCTGATTGTCCCAAAACTGCCCTTCTTGAAATTTATAAAATGTGTGGATTACCCTCCGAAGAGGAATGGCCCTAGCTAACCTCTAAACCCTTACATAAAATTATCAAATAATAAATAAATTATCCAATGACTACCCCTTTTGAAGAATTATTTTCTGGAAAGGATTTTCCTCTTTAGGTATTGAATCTTTTAACTAGCATGCTATAAGTATGCCCGAATAATAGAATATCATCTGCCTAACTACTTAACCACCCCTTCTTTAAATTATAATTATAACACTTTTTATTTTAATAAAATTTGGATGAAGATACTAAATCATCTAGTAATCCATATGATTAACTCCTATATAAAAATATCCATCCTATAAAACATATAAATAAATAACTTTGATTTATAAATTTTATATACTAATAAATCATTTCTTTATTAATTTACTTAAAGAAGGACGGAATGAACCTATTCCTGTTATCCTTTTTTCATTCTTCTTCTAAACATTTGTATTGCTTTTAAGCATTTTACTCTTACTGAGTGATTTATCATTTTTATTTGTTTTTAATTTTGTTATTGATTATCTTTACTTATCTTTATGCAAAGAACCGTTATATTTAATTATATCTGCTTGTCTTCTATTTTATTTATTAGCATTTTATTTATCTAATCTATCTATTCTATTCCTTTACTTATGCTATCTGTCAGTCTTAATTCCTCTATCTTTCAATTTGGCATTTTCTTGTTATAATGCTAATAATCTTTGATAATTATCATCTGCCTTTGATTGAACATTATCGATATAAATCTTCATTTCTTGCTCAATCCTAATATGCTGTCTAACTTCTCCTTCTAATTTTTGAAGTAATGTTTCATAATTATTTTGATCTTCATTTTGTTAATCCTTATTGATCAATAACTAAAATACATGCTTCATCCACATAATCATTTGTAATGGTTAAGAAATATATTTTTCATGTAAGTTATTCTGCCTAATAGTAGATAAAATCCCTATGTCTATTTTGTCTTTGATTGATTAAAAAAGTTCTTAGATGGCTATATGTACTCTTTTGACATTCTCTCCTGTGCCTTTGCCGTACGACATTCTTCCTTGTCCCTCATTTTAAATATCAGCTAACACTTTATTCATCCAACGGTAAAATTAAATCAATAAACAACAACTTCATATATATATCCTTTTATATCAGATAACATTAATTTACCCGAAAATCCCATTACTCCGCTCAAACTCATTTCCATTTCCATTTAATTCTATATATGTTTGAAAAGGGATTATTTCCGCAGTATATCTACTAAATAGACACTACCATTGCTTGAGACAAAATAAAATTTTAATTATTGTAAACATATTCCTGCTACCCATAATTAACTAATTTTTTTTTAATTAAGTACTTTAACCTCCAATTTACCTGCAATCTTCTCAAACTTAAAAACTTTAACCCATCCATTAAGTCCTCCAACACCAAAAATTCCCATTTAATTACAATATTATAGACATATAAGTCCAATATCAAATACTTTATAAAAACATACTGCAGATAAATCTTTTTTATGAATGATTTTGATCATTCCATCATCTCCTCCTGTACCTATCCATTCTTAACTCATTTATACTATTTTAATTATTGCTCGATCATGCACTCTTTTACATAATTTATTATAATAATTATATAATGATCCAGAATAAAATCCAATCATTAATTCCTATCCTCTTTTTAAAAAACAACTAATTCCTATTTCATTCTATTTCTATTTTAATTATATTATTTATGGTATTATTTCATTATCCAATTATATCTGTTCCAATTTACTTATCATAATTTTAAAATTAATAGAGCTAGTGATCAACATAGATTAGTATATAGTAATCTGAGTCACTACTGAACCATGACTATATATTCTTTTATTATCAATATATACATCACCATCTTTAGTACCTATTATTAAATGTTATTTATATTTCCCTAAACAAAATATTTTTTTATTGATCCTATTTTTGCATTTAGATAATATCATATCCTTGATAATAACATTATCAATATGAGTTAATGGTTTCTATGGAAACTCTAAAATAATTTGATTATCAAGTTTATTAAGAAAATCTTATGAAAAAGATTTAGTCTCATGAATATCTTGTTTCTTATGAATATGATCAAAATCTAATTTAAGACTATTATTCTATGATTTGAAATTATTATGAATAATATCAATCAATTAATTAAAGGTTGCTCTCTTATCCTAATTAAACTATAACATGCGAGGTAATAAAAGTGGAAGTAAAGTACCTTGATATCTTTTGCATGCTTTTTGTATCAATAATTCTAAATCTTTTTGTTTGGCATTACGATTAAATCCTTTACCTTTGACATCTTATAATGAAGCTGCCTCTAGAAAAGTCAATCCTAATGAGAATACATCTGATTTAGGTACTGAATAATAAATTTTATTTTTTGGTTGTTACCATAATAACCTTAAATTAGGGGATACATAATCAATAGATCCTGTATATCTACAATCATATTATTAGGTAGAGAAAGTACTTATACCAAAATCAGCTAATTTACAATCACCACATTATTAAAATAAAATAACATTAGCGGGTTTTATGTCACGATGACATACATTGTTTTTTTATAACTCCCATAATACTTAGATAAGATTTATTAAAAACTTTTCTATTATTTGAGCTGGTATTATAGTCATTTTTGTGCGGCAATTCAATGCATATTATTATAATGAACATGTACCTAATTCCATAAGAATTCCAATCTCATATGACTTCCCTTTGAGTTTATCTTACTTAAGATAGTAATTATATACTTTAGTGATGAATTTGCTTTTATAATTTGCTAAGAATATGATTTCTTGGAATGCTGATGATACTTGCTAAATTCGACCACATTTAATGATTTTAAGTGCCATCCATTGTCGACTTTTTATATGCTGAATTTTAAAGACTTGCCCATAACCTCCTTCACCCAGTTTTCCCATCATTCTATATTCACTTAGTTCTTTCTATGTAATTTTAGTAATTCCAGACATAAATTCAAATTTTATGAATTTTATTTAATCAACGCATAACATTTTTACATCTATCAACTAATCAGAATGTAAAAACAAATATAGAACTATACAAAAATACATATTACAACAAAAGACTAAATTACAAATTCAACTTCTACATTCATTAATCAGATGTCTTACAATATCTATTAAAAATTAAGTTTTACTTAAAAAAGCTATAGATGAAATACTCAGTTAGAAAGAAAATTCATTGCTTTCATATACTACTTATTGTATATCTAATGTATAAGATTTTCAACTACTATATATATAAGAGAATATAACTAATTGTAGATAGAGACTGAATAAAATTGATAAAGCCATCTTCTAAAATCTTACTAGAAAAAAAGATTACATTTAATTCAAAATATTTTATTAAGATTAACTTGAGAAATTAGATATAAAAATACAACGAATGAAGATAACATTATAGAAAAACAGTAGAAAAAATAAATTATTTTGATTAATTAATATGTAAAAATAAACTAAATGTGGCAATTGTAATGATATTGTTTAATTATCTAAAATAGATTTACATTAAGCTTATTGTTTTAAAAATAGAATCAAATGTAAGTTATGCAATCAAATCATACTCAAATCAGAATTACATTAACATCAAGATAAACATAAACCTAAAAAATGTACTTTTTGTGGAATATAAGTATTAGAAACACAACAAAACAATCACTCACTTTAATGTACTCAAATTCAGCTTTAGTGCCAATATTGCTAGATGACATATGCCAGGGCAGCAATGAATGAACATTTGAATTATTGTGGGAACAGAACAAGAACTTGTCCCAATTGTCTTCATCCTATAACAAACAGGAAATTCTATCGACATAGTTAAGATTGTATCAAATAGTCTATTTCTAAACCCAACAAAAAAGTAGTATATGAGAATGAATAAGATGAGGCAATGATAAAAATTGCCTTACAATAAAGTTTACAGAAATATTGACTATAATATATTTTATTAGAGAATTTATAATATAATTCCTTTTATTTTATGTTACTATTTTAGTTTTTACTGTAATTAGCTACTAATAATTACTTAACTTTTAATAATAAAATAAATTTTTGTTAAATTTTTATTTTTAAATACTAATAAAAATGGTGGTTCAAAAATATCAATAAAAAAATATAATCAAGTATCTTGAACTTCTAAACAACATATAATATATACATATTAAATAATATAATAATGTTTTAAAAGCTCATTTAAGCTGTGATTTAGTATTTATAATAATGAATTTTAATAAAAAGATGGATATAGTGGTCAAATATATAGGTGGTTTCCCTAATTAAGCCACTAATAATTCAATTATAGAATACACTAAAGCACATTTAGAGTACTTAAAACAAGAGATTATCGTCAATCGAATTGAATAACGAATTATTATGTTAGTAAAACTTTTTTTGAATTAAAACAGTAGTGAACTAGTGGAACAAAATATAAAAAATAATTTATTTAATTTATAGCATAGATTGTTTATTATTTAGGAAACTGATTATGATTATGAAAGTAAAAAAATATAAAAGTTGAATCGCAAAATATCTCAAAAATAAAAATAAAAATTAGGTAGCTTTTTTAATTATCATAAATCATCTAAAAATGAATTAGATAACTTCAAATAAATACGAATACCTTTATATAATGACTATTTTAAAAATGTGTCCTTAATGAATTTTGTGACCAAACAAAACAATAGCGACAAATTATTAATTAAACTTAAATAATAGATACTATTCACATTAATAAAATGCAATATTTAATTAAATTTTGATGTATCTTAATTTTAATAATTATCATAACTATCATATTGTGAATCTGAATAGAGTTTAATATCAATTTAATAGTAACAATAAAAATATCCTTTTAATAATTTTATTAATTGTTATGTTTTGTATAATTAAGTAATTAAGTTAAAAAAGAAACAAAATTCATTTGTTGATAAACTAAATGATTTATGTCCTCCAATCAAATAATAATATTTATAAAGCAGAGACACTACAAAAAAATCAAATGATATGTAAATTTAGTAAGCAAGGAATCCATAATTAATTTATTAAATAATTTAAGTATTAAAAAAGTAAAATGGGTTGAAAGCTTTAAAATAAATTTTATTTAATGGACAATCTATTTGATTATTTATATATAATAATTATTTCAACAATATGGTAAAAGGAAAACCTAAAAGACATGAAGATAATAAGTCTAATTTTAAGAAATATAATAGAAAATCAAAGAGTTTAAACGCATCGACTAATCCAAATCGAATTGCACCTTCCAAGGCAATAAATAAGAAACAGGACTTTTTTAGAAGTAAATAGAAAATCAATCGATTACGAATGTATAACTAAAAACCTGATATGAAGAAATACTATTAGAAACCATAGGGAAGTGCTAAAGTGGAACCAGATAGGAAATGGTTTGGGAATGTAAGAACTATTGATCAAAAAACATTATAAAAATATAGAGTTGAATTATCTAAAAAATAAGAAGAACCTAATAAAATAATAGTTAAACAAAAAAAGATACCAATTAATTTGCTGCAAAATCCTGTTAAATAAAATCAATTTAAATTATTGTCTATTGAAACTTATTAAGAAACATTTGGACCAAATAGTCGTAGGAAAAAAGCAAAAATTAATTTTTCTTCTTTTTAGGATATGGCATAAAAACTTTAAAATTAAAAATAAGAAGGAGCTATGATATAGGAAGATTAATAAAAGTAATAAGCAATGAACATCAAAATGAGAGCAGGTCAATCAAAAAGAATTTGGTAATAGTTATATAAAGTAATTGATTCATCTGATATCCTGTGTTATGTTTTAGATGCAAGAGATCCTAATGGTACAAGATCCTTCATCCTTGAACAATATGTTAAGAACAAACCTAATAAATATTTAATTTATATATTAAATAAGGTAGATCTAATTCCTAATTGGGTAGCAGTAAAGTGGATGCAATACTTAAAAAAAATAAGTCCTACAGTAGCATTTAGAGCTTCAATCAACAACCCTTATGGAAGAGGTTCATTAATCAATTTAATTAAGCAATATAGTCACTTGTTAAAATAAAGAAAATAAATATCAATTGGGTTTGTTGGATATCCTAATGTTGGTAAAAGTTCAGTTATAAATGCTTTGAAATAAAAAAATGTATGTAAAGCAGCTCCTGTTCCTGGCTAAACAAGAGTATGGCAGTATATTTCAATGACATCTCGAATAAATCTGATAGATTGTCCTGGAGTAGTTCATTCAAAAGAAGGTACTAGTCATATTGATCAAGTATTAAGGGGATGTATTCGAGTTGAAAGGATTGATGATCCACTATATTATTTGGATTAAATTTTATCTAAAGTAGATCATTATCAATTAAGGGCATTATATAAAATTCAATAATGGTAATCGACTGAGGATTTTGTTATTAAGGTAGGACAAGCAAAGGGTAAATTGCTTAGAGGTGGATAAATTGATCAAAAAACTACAGGGAAGATTATTTTAATGGATTGGTTTAGAGGGAAAATTATGTATTATAATCTCCCAGAAGGAGTTCCTAATAACTAAAAAATGTATTCTAAAAATAATTAATAAAATATGTCATTAAATAATGATCCATAATAATAACTAGAGCTTGCTTTTAAAAATTGATATATTATACATCAATTATATTTAATTACATATAATTTAATTTAGTTTTAAATATAATATATATTATTATAATGAAAAAAAAATAAACTAAGAAAAAAGAAGTAAAAAAAGAAAAGAAATAAAAATAAAAAGAAGTGAAAAAAGAAGTAATAAAGTAATAAAAAAAGTAGCAAAAATAAAAAATAGTCTAATAAAAAGTATAAGTAAAAAAACCGTAATGGATCTCAATTGGCCTGGGAAATTTATTAACTGAGCTTAGCATAAATGAAGTTAATATTGTACTTGATAATTAAGGTAATTCATTAACATTTTTCAAATACAAAGCTAAATTATTTTAATTACAACATCATCTATAGTAAATCCAATTTAAAGCTAAAACTTAAGAACAAATTATATAACTATTGAGAAAATTGATTATGACAGGACTGGATAAGGATTAAACAATAGTATTTGACCTTGATAAAAAATGGGAGGAATCAATTAATTTTTTATTGAGTATTGAATGGTTCAAACCATAAAAATTATTAAGAAACCCAAAATAAATCGATCGTTAATTTTTTTAACATAAAATTATGAAACCTGATGATTAAAATATGTTCGGTAATAAAGGAGCTTTTATACCAAAAGATTAATATAAATTTGTATTCTCTTGTAAGGGAGACAAATAAACAGGAGAGAAAATTGCTGCTAAATTGCCATTATTAAAATATAAATTGATTGCAATTGAATGAAATTAAATTTGATATTAAATGTAATTAAAAAAAAAGCTGAGGATAATATCAAAAATATTAGTTGTATTAATGTGTATCTTAACAATCATTAATACAATACTAACATTAGCAGTTCTTGGTGGATTAAATTTGCAAAGAGTAATAAAGAGTAATTATGAAGTTTATGATACGTAAATCAATAATTAGTATTTTTTCAATAACGTTATTACTATGTGTATTTTAATTCAAGTTTGCTATAAGCGGTATTAGACTATTATAAGATTAAGTCGGTAAAGGAATTTTCTGTATATTGTAATGAATTTATTAGTTTAGCTTTAATGAATTATACAAACTATTTCAGTCATATCTATTATAACTACATCAGGTTATGTAGTATTAGCAATATATTTTTTAGGATTTCATATTTACATATTTAAGTCATTGAAAAAAGAAGAGTAAGGATAAAATAAAACAGAAAAGGATAAAAATGAAAAATAACAATAAACTAAATTATAGGATCCACTACCTTAATTTCAACTATAAAAACCTTTTATTAATTAATGATCTTTATATTTATCAATAGTATATAATTATGTATTTTAAATATTTATAAAAATTTCCCTTATAATCTTTTTTTTCATCAAAAATAGCATAATATCTAGCAAAATAAAATAATTATCAAAAGGCTTATCTATCTTTAAAATTCAATAATTTTTAGCATAAATCATAAGACATCATATCAAATTTATCTTTGCTAAATTTTAAATAAAGACATTAAATGGCATAAGCTTGCCATATTTAACAATTATTTCATATGATTAGAGCAATGCATAAAATATGTAAAAGGAACTAGTTGATGAATATTGTATATAATTCATCAAAGTAAATAATGGATCCTAATGGATTCTACATTCAAAAACAAACAAATAAACCAATATTTGATTATTTTTGGAGTGAAAATAATATCAAATAATTGGAATTAAAAAATGGGTTATAGATTATTAGTTAAATAAAGTTTGATTGATCATTAGTAAGCAGGAGATGGACTTTTTATTTAAGCATAAAATAGAATTCCTAAAGGAAAATTACTGAGCCTCCCCAACCCCAACCCCAACCCCAACCCCAACCCAACCCCAACCCCAACCCAACCCCAACCCCAACCCCAACCCCAACCCCAACCCCAACCCTTAAAATCACATATTTTCATAAATAAAACTACCATATCCCTAATATAAATCACATTCATTATATTAAATTAGTGATCAAAAAAGCATAATCAAAAAATAACATACATTCTATGCATAACCTCAAAAAATAAATCCTTATTCTCTTTCAAATAAAGTCAATCATCCTCCTCCTGATACTTCAGCAAATGTAATTCCTTTTAAATTTTATCTTCCTTAGTTTTTTTATTATAAGATATTCGTAAGTATATACCTCTAATTCCACAACTTTAAAAGAAAGGATCTACATCATTTCCTATAATTGGATTATTTAGTGCTAGAGATATCTAACATGGATAAGAATTATATTGTGATTATCATAAGATTCATTATTTCTCACAATAAAAAATTCCAGATTGGTTAATTGAGCCTCCTTTTATTGAATAATTATCCTTACCTAAAGATTTTGATTAATTATTCTTCAAATTTATCTTTGAAAAAGCACAAAGAAGATTATATAAAAATGATGTGAAAAGAATTAAGAATAAAAAATATGAATAATTTTGTATATAAATGATTGAAGTAATACTTTTATCACTTATTTAACTATTGCTTTATATTGATTCTGCAAAGAGGACACAACTAACTAATAATTAGCCATTATTTTAAACAATTTTTATGATATATATGTTGGCATGGTAGCTTATAAATAAAATCATCTTTAATAAATTGAATTTGGCAAATACTACAACATTGAGATGTTTTTCCAACCTTCATTTTCTTTAGTCTTTTTATATATTTCCTTCTTAAACCTTTATTTTATAACTACATTAATTAATAATATCAAATTTATGCTAATATCCTCTAATAAAACTTTTTGGATATATCTTTTTTATATAATTTTCTTCTCTACATATTTATAAATTATTAATTCTATTTCTTTAAAGACTCTAATTTTTTGGTTCTACGGATGAATTAAGATCTTGTCATCTTTTATTAATATTTAGGTTTAGATCTAGTTGAGATTTTCTATATGGTTTCTTTTATGATATTGATCTTGACATTTCATTAGTCCAATCTCTTGTGAAATCAAAAGTATTATTAAAATTAATACCATAATCTATATTTTACATATTTAATTTCTTTTTAATATTTCTATTCATAGTATTCAACAATTTACTTTTAATGTAGTTTTGACCTTTATAGTAGGTTACCTGAATTTTAAATCTTCGGGACTTTTTCCTCTTACTGGCCTGAATTGTACTTCATTTTATTAATTTAAACCTTTCCTTATAGCTTCTCGTAAGAACTTTTATTTTTGTTGTTTTTTGTATTTATATATTTTCTGTCTTTACTCAAATGTCTGTTATATTTTAGATGGATTGATAGTGGGCTTGCTTGAGTATAACTTTTATTGTTATAAAATAATTTTAGCTTGCTTATTTGTTATATTTTATCTATGTAATCCAAATAATCTTTAATGAATATTTCCCTATCTATTTTTTTGAAGCTAAAACAATTGATTTGGCATTAATATTTGGTTTTTATTGCATTTATTTTTATTAATTAACAGTATTGATGAATTCATTAGTTACTTTCAATGATTTTTTTTTTAATCTTTCTTTTAACTATATTTAATTTCTCTATTTTTATCTTCTTACCTAATTTTTATATTAAAACATTTAATTCATCAATTTTTTTCTTATTTATTTAGCATCAAGGATTGTTTATTTCCTAATAGGAGATTTTGATTTTTCTTAATCTTATTAAAATTATTTTCCTCCTATTGATTGATTTTTTCAGGATTAATGATCTAATAATATTGATTATTAGATTTAGGATTTTTAGGTGTAGTGAAAATAGATGATTGGGATAGTTTTTATTTATTTGAACTCTTTTTTTATTTAATTTTTTATTTAATCATTTTTTATTTAATCTTTTTTTATCTATCCTATTATATACTCTTCAATAATTGCCTTTATATGATATTTAGGAATATTTTTTTATTAAGCAATATTATTCAAGATTTAAATATAGTTCTTAGCAGGCAGTTTTAAATTCAATTTATAAGGAGAATCTAGTCTCACATTTAATTGCTCCTATTATTCCTATTGGACTGATTCATATATAGTAGCATTACAATTTACTTAGTAGGAGAAATGTTCTTTCTTGTTTTTCTTTAATTATTTTCCATTCCCAATACATCCTCAATATTTATGTTCATATAAAATTATTTATTGTTAAATATAATTAAATAATTTAGAATCACTATTTGTGTTCTTATTTTTTCATGATCTATTAATATTCCTATTTAGTACAAATGATGTATCCATTTTATATTTCTATCTATTTATACTATTTGAACATATTAATAATAGTTTCTTTCAATATCTAAATTTTATGTTAATCATATTTCTACAGATCACCTTTATCCTTCACAAAACTATCAATTAATACTTCAAGTTACATCTGAACTATTTAAAATTTCTTTACTTATACATTAATAAAACTTCATGAAACAGTTCTTGGATAGAATTTATTAATTATTATATTCTCTAAGAACATATATTATGTTTTACAATTTCTTCATTAATTAATTTCTCATGTAATTTGGCATCATACTTCTATTATGCTAACCCTACTATAAAATCCATGACATATACTGATGTGACAGTTATAATAGAAGGGATACTAATTGCCCAAGGAAGAGTTGGGGCACATAAAGCGCACATGATAAAAGTAAATAAATTAGCATTAAGTATTGATTTTTTAGAAGATAATATATTTTTAGCTAGTTTAAATAATCCATGAATCACCCCACTTGAGAGATATTTGAACATTTTAGATATAACCCCAGAAGTATTTTTTTATTAATTTAATATGAATATATTTCCTCATCTACTTTATGTTTTGTTACTTTTAATCTCCATGTTCTTTCTATTAATTAAGAGACTAATTCTATTTGTGTACAATTATTGGCTAAAACATTAACTAGCATGAATGTTAAATCATTTAAATGATTCTAGTTGATTATTTACTTGAATTGTTTAGATTTATACCCTTCATTAATTATTTTGTTAATGTATGCATTTTTGATTACAGGAGCAATTTTATTTATGGCATCCTGTTAAATCTAATAAATTTGTTTCAATAGTTTCAATTACTTTGCGAAGTTCTATTGATTCACCATTAATTACATCTATACTTCATTTTACTTATTAGCATGAAATTATCATTTTTCTACCCTCTCAACTATTTTACTTAATGTAAAAACTAATCAATATATTTAATAAAAAGAAGGTCTCTATGTTGTTTGAAATTATTTGATAGTAATGGAGGATTAACTTTGCTAAATTATATTCCATTAACTAAACTATTTAATTCATTTTCTGTAATTTTATATTGCTTTCTTACATTTAATATAATAATAATAATTAATTTTTCTTTAATATAAATCAATTAAGTATTCTATTCAATTGAATACACAATTATTTAAATTTTTTTAAGGAAGTTATATTTAATTTTTAATAGTGTTTCATTTCACTACTTTAATTTTAATTTCCTCTTCTTTCTTAGCTATTTGCTTTTTAATCCCTTATAACTTTTCTAAAGCATAATTAATTTATAATTTATTTTTTTAAATGTTTTATTCTATTTAAATAAGATGATTTGCAGTTCTTATTTTTTAAACTCCAAATGTTTTAGATTAAATATTTTTATTAAGTTAATGTATTTAAGCATTAAGTTTATGTCTTTGGTTAATCATTGAAGAGACTTTTTTAGCATTATTATTTAAATAAAGTTTGATTTGATCATTTTGTGAGAGTAAAAAATTTTAATATTCAATAACCCTCATCAAATGGAAATTAATTTAATTTTTAGTAATTATACTCTTTTAATTCTTTTTGTTAATATATTGATATATTTATAATTTTAATTAATATTCTATCTAATATTATCAATACTTATTTTTATTTGTCTATTGATATTCATAATATCATTATATTACTGATGATGTTATCTAAATTATTAAATTAAATTATGTTGTATATTAACTAATAATTAACATTTATTATTATGTTAATACCATTAAGGCATTACTTATTAATGAAGTATATTATAGAAGTATTGTTTTTGATTTATTGTTTTATTAATATCAATCTTAATTTTCTATAAATAATTCATCTTTTATATAATTACTTTATTTAAATATTGCATTAATCTTTGATCATAATCATATAAATTTTATCGTTAATGTTTATAGATTATTTATTATTATAATTAATATGTATATTGTTAGAGTTGAATTAATAGTTTATTAAGTTAATTCTTTCTGATTGTAATAATGAGAACTTTTTAATATAATTTTTGTTTTAATATATTTATGTTTGTAACATATTTATTTATTAATCTTAAGAGTTGATGATAAATCTATTTTAAGTCATAATGATTGTTATAATTATAATAATAAATCAAATATAATGTAAATTAATAATATTTGAATGCACCAAGTAGATCCATTTTAACTGATGAAAAAAATGGCATTAGAAAAAGAAAATGGAACAGTATAGTGGATATGTGGAATCTATTAAACAAATCTAATAATAACAAATAAGAATAGGAATAAGATGATGATAATATGCAAATTATTGGTTAATCAATCTATATACCTATATTATAACAACATCAAATACATCAATAACCATTTGAAGAAACATAAACTAATCGTTAAGATTCTTTATTTCATTACCTTAATATTAAACATAAAGAACAGGATCTAGATAATCATAATTAATTCATTTAAAATAAGGAATTTTAACAATAATTAGATGGTCAACGCAATATTAATGTTTTGATTAAATGCCTATTAAACCTATGAAAGCTGATTTCTTTTAAACTCTAAATAAGGAAGTATAAAATAGTCAATCAATAATAACAATAAATCACATAATAATAAATCATATAATAAAATATAACATAATACTAATAAAATATAACATAATACTAATAAATATAACATAATACTAATAAAATATAACATAATACTAATAAAATATAACATAGTACTAATAAAATATAACATAAATCAGAAAAGAAGAATAAATAAAAATATAAATAAAAATAAAGATAGTTTGAAGAGATTGTCATTTAATATCATTATAATGAATTGATGATCAACCTATTAAAAACTTCATAAAAGAACTTTGAAGAACTTATATAATAAAATTACAATAGCAAGGATAAATATCAATAAGTCAAATAGATGATAAAAAAGAAAGATAATTTTTAAAAAGAGGAACTGGGGTCATATCAAATGCAAGAAATAAATCAAAACCTAAGCAACAATTATAAGACCATCAAATAAAATAAACAAAACTAAAAAAATATCCTCCTCCTATTCCAAAGACATAAAATGATCAATAGAAAACGAAAAGAACTAATCCAAAAGTAAATTTATTTATTTAAGAAGAAGAAGAATAGATAATGGAATAAAGTTCATATAAAAGTAGTATGATAATGCCTAAATAAAATAAAGAAAAGAAAAAGAAAATATAATGTTTACCAGGAGTTCATCTTACTCAATAGCAGATTAACTCAATTGTGCTTAAATATAGTTAAAATGAGGATATTACTTTATAGTTAGCTAAATGTAGGATGTAAGCAGAGAGATCACAACGAACAAGACTTGAGTATGAAAGGAAATTAAAATTTATATAAGATAAGGAATAAACTCTATAGAATGAGAAGAATTAATTTGAGGCTAAAAATAGGGATAAATGCGTAAAGCAAGATAATCAATAAGAGTTAATTAAAGACAGAATAAAGTAATGAATTCAATATCTGGTAAAAAACAAAATTAATAATTATAAAAATTAAAAAAAGATTATGAGAAACTTATTGAAGATACTAAAAGGAAATAATCTAATGACAGAGTATATATAGATAAATTAAAAAAATAAATATAACATTATAAATCATTATCAGGATGTAATAAAGAATAAATTGGATTAACAAGATGTTATAGTAAAAATGGATTACAACAGGATGAGGATAGAGAAAAAAAAATTATTATAAAGAACAAATAGTAGGAAAATATTTAATTACATAAAAGTAAAAGCAAAGAAAAAAAAAAGATTAAATAGATTAATTACAAAAAACAACCATCTTAAGAAATTGTCATCATTAAATAAAAATAACAACTATCTATAAGCAAAAATAATTCCAATGAAAAGGATAAAGAAAACAGCAATTAAAGTAATTGTTTAAAAAGTTAAATAAGAAAAATTAAGATGAATAAGAAGAATAATAATAGCAAATAAAATAAAAATAAAAATAAAAAAGTTATGCATATACTTTAGAAACATTTGCTAAACTTAGGAATGTTAGTATAAAGATGTTGGGAGATATAATAAGTACATAATAATTTAGATATGATTCAAATAGTTACTATAAAACATATTTAAAATCAAATGTAAATTGTCAAATTGTAAAACAAAATTATACATAAGATGGTAAAGTGAAAAGAGTCTACTCAAATGGAAAGAAAGAAATTATATACTTCAATGGAGCCAGAAAAGAGACTATGGGAGGATATGAAATTGTACACTTTTAAAATGATCACATTAAACAATTATTACCTGAAGGTGTTAGTATTTATTATTTTGGAATGAATTAAACTACTCAAATCACATTACCAAATGGAATTGATGTCTATCGTTTTTATAATGGACAAATAGAATTTCATTTTTCAGATGGAAAAAAAGAAATTTGTGACTAATAGGGTAATATTAGTTATGCATTTTAATAATGAAAGAAGTGATTTGTTAATATAAATATATGTATAATAATAATTATAATAATCATGATTTAGGATTTCCTCTTAGACCGGTGATATAAACTCTTGGCCTTTCTCTCTTATCTTCTGGTGAATAATGTTCAATGAGATGTCTTTCAGCACTAAAACCATAATGATTCATGGTAAGAGTGGATGCTTATTTAGGAAGCCATGTCTGTACATCAGAATCAGTTCTATAATTTGACAGTATAGTCTGACATGCCTTTGTCATACGTTTTCTGATGTTAGCCATTTGAATTGCTTTTTTACGAAGTTACCATTAATTCCAGCAATAATTAGGATCAATATTTTTTTAAATAAAATGAGTTGGAGTTTGTGTAGCTTTATCTACCATTAAACGATTTTTCATACCTAAGCCAGCATCAAAAATTTCTTACATTATATTTAGATTCAATCCTTTAAATGATGATTATAAACGAAGCAAATGTATTAATTAAGGATTCCTCCTACATTGATTAATAACACCTTCAATAAATACATCAGGTTCTTTTAAAAAATCATTGATATAAATATCTTTTGAAAAAACACAATTCCTTTCTTTATATTTGTAAACTCCTAGACTAGGTTTACCTAAAATAAGTAAACCATTCTTTTTAACAATGCTCCATAAACAGAAACCAAGATAATCTAATGGAATTTGCATGAAATCAGGTACTTCATATGGAAGCATTCTTTAAACTCCACTTTCTATATCATATTAGATTTGATGTTCTTAAGAATATGATGATATATTCATACTTTTGGCTACTTGAATAAGTCTTTGTGGAAGGGTTAATGCAAATTACTTTCTTGATTATAATAATAGAGTAAGTAATTATATTCTACCAAAGCTCTCCTTCTTTTCTTAAAATAATTGTACATAGCTTTGGGCAAGGATGGCAAATTTAGGATAGACTTGTTCTTTTGGAGCTGATGTCTTTGTTCCTAATAAATTCTTTAAATCATGGACTTCTTTCCTAAAACGACTTTAATTAATTTAAACAGTGTTCTAACTGATCTAAATATCTTCCTGTAAAGTAACTATATATGATAAATATTGTCTAAGGAAAGTTAATTAATCTTTATATCTGGATATATCATTTTGAGTTATATTAATAGTTAAATCTGCCAATTATAAAGACAAAACATATGTATAGTTTTAACAATGTTCTATTATTTAACTTGCTTACTTCCTAATCTGTTTTAAAATCTCTCTACCTGGATGTTCAATTAATTGCACTACTGGTATAAGCGATGTTCCACCTTTTGCGATCTCTTGATTAAATAATCTTATTCCAATTACTAAGTTAGATAACTCAATTAATTGAGTTACCTTCTCTGTTGGATTTAAAGAAACAAATGGACCTAGAGCAGCACGAGGAATGATAGATTATAATGCAGCAGCTACTTCTTTCTCAATATTTAATATATTCTCTTCTAATTATTCCTTCCCTGTTAATTATTTGTTTTTAAACAAAAGGAAATTAAAAACTTTTTTATAAAGCAAACTAAGTCCTTCAAAATCCTTACCACTTTTAATGATAACACTTACTACTTCATCAATCATACGACCACTTTATAAAGAAATCTTTTTATTCCTATCTTTTTTACTTATTTATTGATCACAATATGTAGTATCATAAGAGATCTGTAATTCAATAGTCTTAAAAGTAGGCCAATCTCTACGTTGTATCATTTTTAATGCCAAATCTTTCAATTATTTAAATTCACTCTAGGATAATCTATCTTATAAATAGAAACGGTTGGACTCTAATCATATCAATACTTTCATTGAAGATAACTTGCCCTAGGAACCTTGCAGTCACCTATGTTATAGGATTATTAGATTATCTTGATTTATGCAAGATAAATTTCACAACTTATTGTAAAACTTGTTACATATATATATTATTAATTAAAAAGCAATCATTCACCATATTCTATTTTTTTATTCATTCTATCATATAAATTTACTTTGTTTACTTGCAGATGTAACCATTTTTAATATTAACTATATGTGTTTTATTATTTGCTTTTTATATATCTATCTTATAATTTAAAATATAATTTCATTTGCTTTTAAATAAAATATGTTTTAATTAAAATAGAAAAATTTCCATTAAATTAAAATGTATTTTTCCTATAATATTTCATAAAAAAATTTATTATCTTTTAAAGTAATTTAAATCCTGTAATTAAATTCATTCCATTTGTACAATACAATATTATTTTTTGTTTACTTAATAATGTTGACCATTATTATATACGTTATTACAATAAGTTTGATCTTATATTTTAAAGAGTTTATTTTCTAGTTTTATCTTCTTTTTCAATGATATCATCAAATTTAAAGTAAATTGGAATACTATTAGGTAACAGAATTATATAGATGGGAAGTATAAGAGATGAAAATGGAATTACTAGTAATAATGTATATGGGATCATTTTTATACTATTAAAATAAAATTAGTATCTTTTAAATATAGTATTTTACCTTTTATCTAATGGAATTAATTTTATTTATTTATATTGGTTATAATAATCTTTGAAACCATCTACCATTAAAATTTTAATCTTATAAGTATTCAATTTGATAAATTGTATATTTTTATGAGAGTCTTTCAATGTTTATTCATAAGCATATAACTTTTTAGAGCTTAACTTATAAATATTAAACAATTTAATATTATTCATATGTATAAATTAATATATTGTCATAAGATATTATGTCTAATTTAATCTAGCTTATTAAATATTTATTGTTATGTTCTATTTAATTGTGTCTATAAAGTATGTCTATCATGAGGACGAATCATAGCAAACATTTAACATAAATCTCCATCAATAATACCCTTGCAAGAAGAATAATATGATCTATAATGAAGATGATCTCGACCTAATAGAGGTGGTAATTAAGTTCTCATATTCATTTAAAGATGTATAAAGAAATCTAGATCTTATCTATTACTGAATGGACAAAATGCTCCCATTGCTCCAGATGTATTTCCATATAAAATTATTTATGGTCTTCCATTTACAATACATGTTTTAGTTAAACAAGTGGCCATACCTCCCATATAATAACTACATAATTGTTCCATTTTATGAGGACTACCATTTAAATATCCATGTTCCCATCTAAATTTATATGAATTAGGATTATTTTCATAATCTTCATCTGCATTCAATGGTGATCTACTAATAAAAAAATTTTAGAATTTATCTGTTCCAGCCATTGTATGATAATCTAATACACATGATGCTGTCATCCAACGTGGTAATATATCATCAGCAACATCTACAAATATATTATCTTTGGAATTATATTTAAGAATACGAAATGATTAGCCAAGTTGAGTAATATAGATTCTATCTCCCATAGTATGTATACCATTAACAGGTGAATTAAGTCCTTTTAATTAAGCTTTTTTTAATACTCTCTTCTTACCAATTTAATAATATCGTAGACTACATCCTATACCAGCCAATATCTTATCCCCCCATGCACATAAACTTAATACTACCTGGTCAATCTATGTCTAATGTAATAACTACATATTGGATGTAAATACTCTCATCCAACATTTTTTAAATGATGTTTAAGGATGGAAAATCAATTATTATGCACTTCCTACTATTATTTGAAAATCTTCTTATTGTTCAAGAATGCATGCTGAAAGAAATATTTAATTATTTTTACCTTCAATTATCTTATCTATTTAATTTGATTTACTATTAATTATTGAGATTCTACTTGCCCAATTCCCTTTCTCTTACAATTTCATTATTTATTTTGATTATTTACACATTCGATGATCTCCTTATAAGACCAATATTCTATTATTAGGTAAAATGAATATCTTTTTTGGTGTATATTTAAGTTTAACTTATTGAGAATTAAATATTTGTCCATATCGAATTATTTTGAAGACTTTCATTTAATTATTAGATAATGCAATCATCTTTTATTTATCAAATATTCCTATAGAATGGAGTTATAAATAACTAAGAGGATGAGTATGAAATTTACCCATATAAAAATATATAATCCATGTTCTAGAACTAAGACATATAACTGCTTAATGCCCATGAATAATAGTTTTATGTAAAATCAATGGTTTATTTCCCATTTCCCTATTCCTTAAATCAGACAATGTTCCTGAAATAGGATCTAAAGTACATCTAGTTAATACTCCATTCTACAATCCTGCAAATAGAAATAAAGATGGTAAAAGAGATTATTTTTCTTCATGCATCCATACTATAGTTAAAGATGAAGCAGTACGAGGTAATACTTGTACTGACATTGTTTTAAGGCATGAATCAGGAGATAATGATATTATTCTAACAGTATGGTTAGATAATCCAATTGCTAGGAATTCTGCTCTTTGTCTTCCTTATTGTGGTACTCCTATACCTAATGATACTACTTCAGAATCTAAAGATATACTTTTAATCTTTTTAAGTTTTCCATCATGCATCTCATAATAAATAAGCTATCCTCCAGCCAATGCTACTGTTAATTGTCTATTATTACAGCATTAACTATTTTTCCATCCATATCCCAACGATCAGTTTTATCACCTTTTATTATCTTTATTAATGATGGACATATTTGACACATTGATTATTACATGTCTAATGCTAATATAGTTGATTGATTCATTTAAAATGGACTTGTTTTCATTTATGTTATTTTGTCTCCAACTGATAATGGTACAGTTTGACTTATATATGATAATAAAATATATTTATTCTAAATACCTACTACATGTACTTTTTAAGGAATAGATTAAAACTTACTACTTGCAAATTCATGTACTACTAATCCTTCCCTTAATATTTTTAAAGTGGAATTGTGTCCTTGTCCACATCCTACATAAATCATTGGTTCACCTGTCATATTTCCTACTTTTATATCTGTAATAACACTTAAATTCTATAATACATCACATATCCTAATATTATTGAATGTTTTAGTAGGATTATATTAAAGAATCTATTTATTATATGAAGATGAAAGTATTTTCTCTTAACCCAATTTCTCATATCTAAATAAACGATGATCTGATCTCTCTCCTGCTGCAAATAGTAATCCTGAATTAGATGAACAAATGCAACTACTTATATTTAAATAATCAAAGTACTGAATTGATAATTTAATATCATTTTTTGAGTCTATGTTCAATTTAAATACATCTCCATCCTCATTTTGTAATAAACAAAAAAAACCATCTTTTATTTTCACTACACTATTTGTTATAATTATCCTGTTATTTTTACTTCTACATGGTAATTTACATTCTATCTATTTACCTTTAGTATTCATAAATGTCACTAATCCTTCACTAAGTACAATAAATGCATGAAGAAGTGGTAAAGTAATAAGTGAATTAGCATTTTGATTAACTTTAAATTATGATCTTCTTTGTACATGATTAAGTCCTATATCAAATTAATAAATAGTTACATATTTCTACATATTTTCTTTATACATAAGACTATTTGGGTCTTATTGGTCACCATAATTGATTTATAGACTAACAAACTCACAATTATCAAATCCAACTTCTAATGCGATGATAGATAAACATAGACTATTACTTTTATGAGATTATAATGGAGATGAAATAATAAGTGTTTATGCTTCTCTTTTAAGACAATATGCTAATTTCTGTTTTTAAATAGCAGCAATGATAAAAGACCTTCCTTTAGGATCTACTGCAATAAATTCACCAGGAAGAGTTCTTCTACATCCTGATTTCCCATATGTGTCTTGTATCAATTTAATAAATTTCCCATCTTGATAGTCAAATATATTAATTTTTCCACTATCAGAACTAATTAATATAAGATCTTTATCAACTGCATGTAATCTAATAATAGCTATATCTCTAATAATACCAAAGACTTATATTGAAGCTTCAAGATGTAAATGATCTTAAAGTATAGAATATAACTATAAATAAGTGATTTTAGATACTATTAGTTGTTGTGAGATAGATGATTTATTGAATTGACCAAATAAACATTTATTTATAGCAGTTGGTTTGTGTAGGGTCAAATGGTACAGATTCATATTATATGTTAATCTCAAATGACTAATAAAAAGCGGAGAGTCAAATTTGAAATATAAAATGAGAGTATAGGTAGTAAACGTAAATATAGGAAATCACCACATTCAAATCGAATATGGCAATAACATGATATCCCTCTTATTAAATTAAAAATAAAAAGTAGTTCAAAGAAATCAATTTCAATTGTTAATACTCCTATAAGAAAATAGATAGATTGGTGTCATGATAGAAAAAGTTATTCTGATAAAAAAATTAATATGTCTATTATATAGTCTAATAATAAACCATTGTTTATCATTGAAGAGAAAGATATAATTCATCCATTTATGTTTTCATCTATTAAGCATATACATAGTAGTCCATTTATCAATCAAGATTCATATATGCTATTTCAAGATTAGAATAATAAAGATGAAGCCATGCTTTAAACTTAAATAAAAAAACATTTAGAACATTTTGAATGAGTATTAATTATAATAATGATTAAAAAGAAAACTAAAAATGAAAAGAAAAAATAAAAAAAATAAGAGAAGAAGAAGAAAGAATAACTTTTATTATTAAATCAGGAAAATCAAATACAAAATACTGATTAACATAAACATAATTAACATAAGGAATAATAGAAATATCATTAATAAGAACAATAAGGACCAATAAAGGATTAGAAAGAATAAAATGGAAAATAAACTAATAATTTGCTATAAGACTAAGGGAATTAAGAATAGAAAAATATTTAACAATCTGTCTTTGAAGAAGTCAAACTAACAACATCTGAATTATAACAGGAAAATACCTAATTAGTATAAAAGATTTAAGACAAATAATAGATGAAAAATGAATAAATCCAAAAATAGATATAGGAATAAAAATATTTCAACAATTAGGCATTACATGTATAAGGAAAGAAATAGATATAGATAAAATAATAAAGTAAATAACTTATTATATAATAAGTAAAATAACAGATTAAATAGACATAATAGATCAAATAGGTAAAATAGGTAAAATAACAGTAGATTAAGTAGACAAAATAACAATAGATTAAATAGACAAAATAACAATAGATTAAATAGACAAAATAACAATAGATTAAATAGGTAAAATAACAGTAGATTAAATAGGTAAAATAACAGTAGATTAAGTAGATAAAATAACAATAGATTAAATAGGCAAAATAACAGTAGATTAAATAAGTAAAATAACAGTAGATTAAATAGGCAAAATAACAGTAGATTAAATAGGCAAAATAACAGTAGATTAAATAAGTAAAATAACAGTAGATTAAATAGGCAAAATAACAGTAGATTAAATAAGTAAAATAACAATAGATTAAATAGGCAAAATAACAATAGATTAAATAGGCAAAATAACAGTAGATTAAATAGGCAAAATAACAGTAGATTAAATAGGCAAAATAACAGTAGATTAAATAGGCAAAATAACAGTAGATTAAATAGGCAAAATAACAGTAGATTAAATAGGCAAAATAACAGTAGATTAAATAGGCAAAATAACAATAGATTAAATAGGTAAAATAACAATAGATTAAATAGGTAAAATAACAGTAGATTAAATAGGCAAAATAACAATAGATTAAATAGGTAAAATAACAATAGATTAAATAGGTAAAATAACAGTAGATTAAATAGGCAAAATAACAATAGATTAAATAGGCAAAATAACAGTAGATTAAATAGGTAAAATAACAATAGATTAAATAGATACAATTAAAATAATAAATAAAATAATAGATAAAGAAATAGATACAATAATAGATAAAATAGTAGATTAAACAAAAATAATAAATAAAATAATAGATAAAACTTAAATAGCCAAATATATAATTATAAAATAAATAGTAAATGAAATAACCATAAATAAAAAAGATGAAATAATAGAAATAAATTAAATAGCCAAAATTATAGGTATAGATAAAATAATAAATGAAATAACAGATTATATAAATAAAATAATAAATAAAGTAATAGATAAAAGAATAAGTAAAATAGTAATAAATTATGCAATCTGTTTTTTAGGAAGTTAATTTACCAAAATCCTAAATAAAGCTAACATAACAATAATAATTACAAAAATCTTAATTTTAATAAATATAAGAAAAAAATAAAATCAAAAATTAACCAAAATAATAAATTAAACATTAATAACTCTTATAATAGTAAATTAAGAAATAATTGATTAAAAAATAAATGAATTAATAAAAAAAAGATCTAAAATAATAAAAAATATAAAAGAGTTAATAAAAACAATAGCAAATTCCTTAATTATAGAAAGAAGTAAGAAAATAAACAACTATTTAATAATCTTATTTTGAATAGGTTAAAATGTAAAAATAAGTATTATTAAATAGTTAATAGAAAACTTAAATTCTTAAAAGTGAATAATTTTAACTTATATAATAATAAAAAAGCACCAATGTGATTAATGAAACAAAAAACTCTGTAGTTGTATAATCAAATAATAAAATTTAAAAATAAAAAAAATAGACAAAATAAATAAAAAGTGATGGAAAAAGGAAGAAGAAGAAGCCCCAACCCCAACCCCAACCCCAACCCCAACCCCAACCCCAACCCCAACCCCAACCCCAACCCCAACCCCAACCCCAACCCCAACCCCAACCCCAACCCCAACCCCAACCCCAACCCCAACCCCAACCCCAACCCCAACCCCAACCCCAACCCCAACCCCAACCCCTATTTACATTATTCCTTAAATGAATTCATTATTATATATTAATATTATATTAATGTAATAGATAAAGCAAGAACAAATTAAAAAATAAAAGATTGAAATTGATATATAAGAATAAACTAAACCACAATTATAATAAGATACTAAACCATTTGTATTTCAATCTGATGTAAAAATAGGTGATGATACAATTTTTACCATTCCAATTGAGATGCAATATCCTTAATTCATATAATAACTAAAATTAAAGAGACCAACAAGATGGGGTGATAGAAGAATTAGAAAGAGTAAAGTACACTAAGATGTGATATTTAATCCTTTAGATGGATTTATTAAAAAAAATACATTAATGTCATTAGCCTATAATAATGAAGTTAGTCGAATGAATGCTATTACAACAGAATATGCCCCAATAAGAAAATCAAAATGGGGGGATATGAGTGAACAGACCTTTAAACCTCCAATGTTGAATTACATATCACCTAAGATTCCAGTAGATTAGTTAGAATATATTATTCGACTATTAAGATTAGATTAAATATCATCACAATTAGGTTTTGATATTCCAGATGATCCATAAGTAAGATAGCCTAGTCCATAACCAATATATAATTCTTAGGGAATAAGAATTAATACACGAGCCAATCGAAAGAAGAATGACTTATTAAAAGAAAGATTAAGTATCATTGATGATTGCATCCGAATGAAAAAGTAATTCAAACCTCCAAGTTATTACAAACGTCAAAAAAAACAAAAGAAGATATATATCCCTGAGCAAGTAATGGGTCAACCAGGGGCTAGTTTTGTTGGTAAAATTATAGGTCCAGGAGGACAAACTCAAAAATTATTATAAAATAAATCAGAATGCAGGATATCAGTTCGTGGAAGAGGATCTGGTGCAAAAGGACCTAAAGATGATATGTAATTATATGATCAATTGCATGTACTTGTTCAAGCATAAACAGATCCACAATTATAGGCTGGTTGTTAATTAATCGCTAAAATATTAATGGGTACAGAAGATATTGACTTTAAACAAGAAAATTAGAGACAGATTAAACTTATGAAAGGTATTTTTAATTAAAATTATTGCTAAAATTGCAATAATGAAGGACATAGAAGTTGGCTTGCCCTAATAAAATAGCACTCCATAAACTTAAAATCAAATGCAATATATGTGGATAAATTAGTCATCCTACTATTGATTGTCCTCAAAAAAGTTAATATTCAAAATAACAATTAGATAAATTACAGTCGGAATATAATAAATTTAAATAAGATATTGAAAGTGATGTAATATAAAAGGAAAAAGGATTAGCTTTTATAACTGATTTTGCTGGAGGAAGAAAAATGCTTAAAACTGAAAAAGAAAAGGAAAAAAAGAAAAGTAAGTAGGATGATGTTTTCATAAATAAATGAATTTGATTAATAAAAATTTATTAATTAGTTTAATATTTATTGTTCACATTTATTTTATATTTATTTTAATAATATAAATTAAGAATAAATTAATGCTAGTATTGTTAATAAATACAAGTAGTGATGTAGATTAATAAATTAATTAATCAATTCCTCAATCTAGGATCTTTTTTCGTAGATGGAACAGGTTCATCAAAATCGGCTAAAAGTTTTTATTTTAATCTCCTTTATTTGATTTTTTTGACAATAGGTTGATAGGCCAGTTTTGTAAAAATATTTTCAAGCATAGGAAGAAATTATGAAGCACACTATTCGACATTATTTGAGTTGATAATGTTAAAAGCTTAATTTACAATCTTAATATCATGGTTTTATTGCTCAAATAATTTATATATATCAGAATTAAGCTTTTTATCCTTTTAATCATCTGATATGACTGATAAACTATCTTCATCTTTCTCTTTTTGTGGTTTAGGTGGAGGAGGAAATATATGATGGTTAGGGATAGGTGGAATATGTATTGGTAATGGTATTTTATTTGGTTGACGAGTAGGGAAGTATTGTGGTGGTGGTGGGCAGAATACATTCATGTGATATGGAGATGGATGAAACATACCCATTTGCGGAGGAGGAGCATGATGACCCATTGGAGGGTGAACACCTAATTGATTACCCATTTGATTACCTAATTGTCCTCCTGTCATTTGTGAGCCCAATAGTTGAGTATTCATTGGCTGATTCAAATAATATGGGAATTGAGACTACTTTTTCTTTTCCTTAACATCCTTCTTTTTGCGATCGTATTTTTTTTCTTTATAAATTTGTTTTATACGTCGTGGTGGCTCTTCCTTTATCTTTACATATTAAATAATTTAGCTGTCAGATGAATAGGAAGACTATTCTTTTGGGGGTATTTGGGGTTATATAGACTAGGATTATTCATCCTAGTCTAACGGTAATTCCCCTTCTTATATTTCTTAATTTTTTTAATACTATTTTTAGGCTTATCGCCCTTTCAACATCAATTATTATAAAATTATTGAACATTATATTTTATTATTAATTATAAACAATATTATTATGAAATGTATATATCAATAATATATGGTTAATGTCCTATGGTGTTTATTAATTTACTTTCTTAATCCTTACCCCAGTTGCCACAAGAACCAATCTACTTGATAACTATTTACTATTACTCCTTTTGTTCTGTAAAACTCTTTCAATTTTTAAACAGTCACTACAGTGAAAGCCCTAATTTCAACTTATTATTGCGATCCAGGTATGATTTATTACATATTCTAAATCTTTTTGGTGAGAAACTCATCATATTCTAAAATCCCTAAATGAGTGAATATTTGAGGCACTCTATAATCTGCAAACATCGTTAATTCATTGACATCTTTAAATTATCCCAATCCCTCACCATTGAAGCATCCATAAATGTCAGCAATTAATATTTGTGATCTTTTATAAAAATGAACTTGTCTACCTTTGTAGATAGTATGATCTTGGAAACCAGTCATCTTTGTGATGATTTACAACAATTTTATTGCAGATTTATTAGCAGCCTCTACTAATTATATAAAAGAACCATTGAAATATTGAGTAACGAATTCAATCACTTCCCAAATATTCACCAATCTTTGGTATTGTAAAGGTAATTAATTTAGAATATTCATGTCAACTAAAGTTTATAATGATAAGATTTTTCCAGGAATAATTTTATTTTCTAAAACTATTTTCTTTATATCCTCACATAAATTATCATATTCATAATCTTCCTTGGGCCAAAAGCAGAAATTGCATGCATCTAAAAAAAATATGAAAGATAATCTTTTTTCGTCAGACTATTTATGACTAAGGTGATGCTTGAAGTCTCCAAATACCTTAAATTTGAATTAAGGTAAACTAACAAATTTATCTTAATGGATTTTTATATACTTTCCTTGCTCAACAACCCACTTGCAGGTTTCTCTTATTTTATTACATTTATTCATTATATGTAATATATCACTTTTTACGCAATTAATTTTAAAGGAAAACTATTTATTCCTTCAGTTTCTTCACTTCTATGGCATAATCCTAAATAAGCTTATTTTTTTTGATATCTTCCTCCTGCCTTAATGCTGCTCCCTTCATATCATGCTTAATATATAATTATGATATATCTGGATTACATACAATTTTATTTTCCTACACTATCTTCTATGTTCCTTAAACATACTCTCCCTTCTCATTTAATACTCTTTTTATCATGTTTTTTTTTACTACTGGTCTATATATTAGTATTTACTTTTATACCTTTTGTTTTAATACTAAATCACTTGTACCTATCCTTACCTCATTTACATTATATTAATGTTTTTGCTCAATCAATTATTCCTTTTTGTATACTTTTGATGGATAATAAATATTATATTAAAATAATTTTTTTTAAATATTTTTTTAAATACTTTTCTAAATATTTTTCTAAATATTTTTTTAATTTTATTCATTTTATTAATTTATTTTCTCCATTGGATTAATATTTACATCAACTGTTTTATTTATACTCAAATCTGTGATTTTTAACTTATCAAATTTAATAGCTTCACATTGAACATAAACATTTCGAGCAGTTTTTTTATTCTTAATAACTTGTACATTATTTTGTACTTTATCTTAAGGAGTATGTATTTCCTGTATATAATGATGATGTCCTTCACAATTTTTGTTTGGGCATTTTTTAACAGAATCATCTCTCACAAATTGATGAACTTGGTGACAACAATCATTTATCTGGCATTGAATATTACAACAACAATGACAATCTCCCATTATTTTTATTCGTTTATTAAGTATAGTCTTATCTGAAGCTAATATTTACTTACCAATATCTTTCTTATCTGTTTTACTAAAGTAAGGATTCTTATATAATACCTAATTCCTTCTACTCATATATTTATATATAATAGGTTATGAGTAAAAGTCTATGCTCACATAATAAAGCACTATCTCTTATTTGTCTTTAAAAATCATGCAAGGTAGTAATGGGTTGTAAACATGAATGTCTTAAAGATCATTAACATCATGCTTAAAATATCATATATTTGAAAGATCTAGCACTAAAACTTACGCAAGCTATTCATCATAATAGCAAAGATCTTTAAAAGACTCAAGTCAAGGTTACTCATTATTTTGATAGAGTAGAAAGATAAATAAGTAAAGCTATAAAATAATTTAAACTATAGACACTTGCAAATCTTCAAAATTATCATATATAAAATGTGTTTGATAAAGATGTGATGTAAACACTTATCAAAATATCAAAAAAGAACTATGATAATATAAATAAACAATAAATTAGCAAGTTACTTGATTGTCCTAAACATCTTAAAGATTCAACTAATATTTCATAATTAATCCTGTAATAACTATCATAGAAAGAATATTAATAGAAGATGACATTTATTAACTAAAAATTGAAAATATTTATTCCTAAGTTTAATATCTCACAATCACTTCCAAATCTTAAATTTTTATTAGGATAAATAAGCCAAAATCCAAATGAAGTGTTATGGTCAAGTAAAATTATGGGGGAAATACTTATTTAATCTGGAGATAAACTTTCACTCTAAATGGTTAACTTCAAAAAATAAGAAGGACACTATACTTAATAAATAATTCATGATATATCAGATAATATATATTCATTTAGATAATGTCTTGATAAATTCATTCAAAGTAATATTTAATCAATGTAATTATTATATAGAGCATCATAAAATAAATATGATTCTACTAAGTTCAAACAAAGTTGTTGTAATTAATCAAATACTCTTGTTTTAGTTCAAAGTGATCATGGGAAAGTGTTTGGTGGATATACACCTTGTTGTTGGCCTAATTCCAGTTAAACATCATATGTGTAAGACATTGAATGTAAATCATTCATAATGGGAGTATATGATGGAAAAATAAGTAAATATAGTCTAAAACCTAATATGAAAAAATATGCCATTTCTGGTTATGGTCATTGGGGCCCTATATTCGGTACACCATATGGGCCAGATATTGCCATTTCACATAAATGTAATAGTAATTATTGTCAATCAACTATTGGTAGTTATTACCAATTACCACCAGGAGTATAAGAATTTTCATAATAGGCAAAAAAATTATTGGCATGTGGTGATAAATTTAAAGTGAGATAATATTAAGTATACAAATTACATTTAAAGCATGATTAAGTTTGAAATTAATTTATATTGATTTAAAATGGTACTGACCAATAAACAAAAATAAGAATTAAATAAAGCCATTTTTGAATATTTGTCAAAAGGATTCCCCCTATCAGCACAACAATTTAAATAGGAATCAGGAGTAACTTAACTATAAGACAACAATACATTAGAAAAGAAGTGGCAATCAATTCTACGTCTACAGAAACGTATTATGTAGCTTTAAAAGAAAATTTAATCTCTTTAAAATGAACTCAATGCAGGCACAGTCGACAAAAGAATGATATCATAAAAATTAGATGATCATTTACCTAAAGTACCATAAAAGGCATCATTAAAAGGACATAAAAGTGTTATTACTGGTATTGATGTTCATCCAAAATTCACCTAAGCAGCTACATGTTCATAAGATGGTACTATAAGAATATGGGATTATGACTGTAAAGATATTCAGAAAACATTAAGGGGGCATACTGGATGTATTAATAGTGTTTCATATAACAATTAAGGAGATATAATTGCAAGTGGATCAGCAGATTTAACTATTAAATTATGGAATATAAATGAAGGAATATGTATAAAAACTTTATATGGTCATTAACATAATGTATCATCTGTTTTATTTGATAAATCAAGTGAAAAATTAGTATCTTGTTCTAGAGATAAAACAATTAAAATATGGTAAGTAAATACAGGATTTTGTAAAAAAACATTGAAGGGACATGATGATTGGGTACGCAAGGTACTAATTTGTATGGATAATAATAGATTAGTTTCATGCTCCAATGATGAATGTATTGCTGTTTGGCATATTGATAAAGACAGTCCACATTTAACTATTAAAGCACATGAGAATGTAGTTGAATGCATATAATTGATTTAAGGGGATCAATTAGAAGGCTTATAAAAAAGTTAGCTATTAAAAAAAAGAAAAGAGAAAAAATAAGACTTAATTAATTAATTCTTTATATTATCTGGTGGAAGGGATAAAACCATTCGATTATTTAGCTCTAATTCAGGAGATCTTGTTCATAAATTTATTGGGCATGATAACTGGGTTAAAGGGTTATCTGTACATCCTTCAGGCAAATGGATGTATTCTGTTGCTGATGATAAAACCATACGTGTATGGGATTTATTTAATGGAAAAAATATAAAAAAAATTGATGCCCATTAACACTTTGTTACATGCCTTAAAGTCTCATATCGTTACAAAATAATATTGACTGGTAGCGTAGATACATTACTCAAAATATGGACTTTTTGAATTTATCTAAATTATTATAATTAATAATATTCATATAAAATTATTAAATAACATCATTCAAATTTAATTAGCTTATTTTCATATAATTTGTTGATTTGTGTTTATGTTAATGATATTGCTTAGCCATTTTACTTATTTATTTATTTACCTTAATAATCTAATAACTGATTATTTTAATCTATATAATAAATATCCTTTTGTAAAGCATTTATTTTTTATTATATCTATCGTGAATTAATAAAATGAGAAGTTTTTAATTAATTGATTTATTTTTAGATTAATTTTATTTTAAATTTAAGTTATTAGAACTGTTAAATATTATCAAATTTTTATTAAAATCTTTCTTTTGAAATCCACTATTAGTTTTCTTCATAATTTCATCTATTTTATATTTTAAATCTAAATTTAATCTGTTTTCTTCCTATATATCCTTTTTATGCGAAAATACCATAGTTTATAATGCATTCTGTTTAGATTCATATAATTATATCTTTTATTTCATTAATTAATAAAACTATTTCCCTAAAGTTTAAATATTTCCTTTGGGAGTGTACCAACTTTATTTATATCCATCCTTCCTAATTTGCTTTTCTATATTATCTATTTTATAATTAATATCTTTAACATATAAATCTAATTTTTGTTAATTATCCTTTTTAGCCTGTTATGATATATTCTTAATAAGTTGTGATAAAATCCCAATATCACTACTATTCTTCTAATGCTCGGTATGTATATTATGAAATGTTTTATTTGAAAAATTATACTATTACTGCAATTCAAATACCTGTTTATCTACTGCGACAAATTTATTATTGATCTGATCAACCAATAATTTAAATGCCCTTCTATACTCTTCTTTAATATCAGTAACATAGGTAGGAGTCTATACAAATCTTTCCTCTAAAACCCTTAATCTTTAATCTATATCATGAACCAATTAATCATCAGAATGCCTTTTATTATTTTTAGCATCAGTAATTCTTTATGATATTTGTGATACATGTGAAATATTAATTTTCTTATCATTGCTTTGTAATGGTAAGCGGTTAATTCTTTATGAATCTTTTCTATCTCTTTGTGAGAGTATTTGAGATGAAATTTTGTTCATTGACTTGTTTTTGAAGTTGATACCTGTCGAATACATCTTATCTAAATTCTCACTCTGTTTATTCATATTTTACAGTTAACAATTATAAACCTAATAAATATTCAATTAAATTGTGCAATCATAGAATTCACTTTATTCCTCACATCTTTATACTAAATGCCAAAATCTTTTGATATACTTCTTGTTACATAATCATTCTGTTTAAATTTATTCAATACGAATGGAATCTATTATTTCCTTAATTCTCCTAAAATAATAGACATTTTCTATAATAATGATTATAATCTACTTTAACCTACTCTTTTATAATCAATGGGCAATGATTGATGATGAGGATGATTAATCTTAATCATATCCTTTAAATTCAACTTTTTAGATTCATTATTATTTCTTGTTATAAATGGATGAGCTAATAATTATTATATTGATGCTCTTTATAAAGGATTTATACGTAGACATTTACATAGAAATGATTCTAAATCCTGAGAATATTATGATATTAAAGATAAAATAGATAATTTTGATTTTTTATTATTGACTGATGGAAAACTGGATATAATATCCTATGAATGAATAAGACAACATAATCCATTTGATTTATTCTTTTTAGAAAAAAAACTTTTTATCAATGTTCTACAATTATTTAATAATTCTATACCATTTTATATAATTATAAATGTTCCTATTGCTCCTAAAAGACACATTAATCCAATTTTAAATATTTAACCATTCAAAGGATTACCCTCAAATGAAAGATCTGATGTCCATATACTATACTGCAAATTACCACTTAAGTCAAAATCCTCTCCTAAAGATAATGGATTTTGAATTAGTTAATCAAGTGGAGTGATATGTGATAAAGCTAATGAAAGTCTAACTGATCCATCTTTAGTAAATAGAACTTGTGTTGGTGATAATCCATTATATTGAATACCCTCTCTCTGTATAACACTAAATGCCTATAATAACTGAATACTCATTTGTTTAATTGCTCTTTAAGGAAGTGATCCAACTGTACTTAATAAATTATGTAATGAATTACCTTATGATAATTCAAGTAGTAGAGTAATACATCCTTATGGCATATTCCAATATGAATGATGAACTTTTATAAAATGATCATAGCAATCTACTTTTTTCCATACATTAAGTACCCATTCCTTCATTTCCGTTAATATTTGTTTACCTTTAAATACTTGCTCTTTAGCAGCATAAATTGAGAAAGTAGGTATATGTAATAATTTCCTTATTGGCCCTGAATGTCTGGTTGGTTTTATAATTTATAAAGTTACTGTCTCTTATAAACGAATAGCTCTCTATCCATATTTATTATGTACAAGTTCATTGATACGCTATAAACTTAAATCAGGCATGAACTTAATTTCTTATGTAAATTTTTAAGCATTATGTAAGTAATTTCTTATAGGGTCAAGTGGATTTTTGGTTCTATGTTTACTCTATTTCTTTTTTTAAGGTTCCTTCTGTTTCACTTCTCTTTCTGGTAATGTACTGAAATCAGCAGGTAACTTTTTACTATTAGCAATTCTAATAGCAAGTTTCTTATGTTCCATATAAATAATATTTAAATGATGATTTCATTTCTTCTTTTTAAATAAGTTTTTCAATTCATCATATGGATCATCAGGAGGAACGAATTTCCCTTTCTTCCAATTTTTAGGTAATCTTCTTTATAATGCTCTTAAATCTTTACCCTAAATTATATTATACTTAGTGTTATCATACATTTATACCTTTTATCCTGTTCCATACTTCATATTAGTAGTATGATAATTAGCCTTCATATCAATCTCTTTTATCTTCTATTCTAATTGATTGATCTTATCATCTACTGTGAATTTGGCCTTTGCTTGATCAAAATTTAAGTTATTCATTCCTGATTATTTCAGTTACCTCCTGCTAAAAAACCCCATTGACTGTTCCAATTATTGGTACAATGTAATTCATTCCCTATTCTGTCAATCCAATTACGATCATCGGCTACAGTATCTATTACTTTTCCTTTGGATTATATTGGCATTTTATTTATTTATATATACATTCATAATTATATTTTAGTTTTACATCTTATTATTTTTCTATTAATGTATTTTTTCAATTTTGTTTCTCTTTTTTTCTTTCTAATATATTAATCATATATTGACTACCCTATATATAATGTTCCCTTAGTCAACTTCCTAAATTCATCAATTGAATAAACTTCTTTTTACAAGCGTTTTATTTTATTCTCATTTCTATGCATATCTTTATTATATTTTGTATTAATATCTTTAATCATTTCCTTAAGAATCATTTTAGAATAGTTACTGAAATTTTTTTTATTTTTATTTTTTTTTAAATATTTATATTACCGATGTCCCATCTTATGCTATAATTTCATAACATTATGTTTATAAAATGAATTATTGTTTTATTATATTACTATTTACATATTTTTTTTAACGAAATTTTTTTTATTTATGATTGTATTGTACTGTAATTAATGAGAAAGTTAATATAAACCACGCTAATTAAAAAAAATCAATAAATTCATTCTTATTAAGAGGCAATATTTTATTTATGGGATTGAAAATGATTTCATTTAAATATAATTATTAATCATAAAATCATAAAAAGGATTTCAACCTAAATTGAATATATTATTCTTCTCTTCTACTTCTTTTAAGTGATTCATTAATACCTGAATTTCTACATCCAATAGCATAACCCTTATAAGGATAATTAGCAAATGGATCAATAAACTATTTTATCTTATGAAAAGTAATCAAATTACGATCATAATTAATATATTCCATAATCAGTAATGCATCTTATTAATTAACTCCTAAAAAAGATTTAATATCATATAAATTAATAATGCTATCTTCATCCTTATCTATCATATTGAATATATTTTATAATGAATAATCTACATCTGAATGAAGTTATGCTCTAACTTTATCTAATCTTTCTTAATTATTAATGATTTAATGTAATAATTTAGTTAATATAGTTTAAACATGTAAAGGAAGTCTTTAATCTGATGTGATTATCTTTTTTTTAATATTAGGAATATATTATAGTACAATGGCATCAATAAACTATTCTAAAATAATTTGTCCTGCCCTAGATCTATCTAATATCTTAAATAACATATAAAGTTGATGCTCCGATGGGAAAACATTATTCTCCCTAAGGAAATATTCAATGTCTTGAGGAATTATCATACCTTTATTAGCTCTATCTATTCTCATGAAAGTATCAATCCCATTGAAGTCTATTTATCTTGATAATATGTACTTTATACGTTGTATTGTCTTTTAATTTTATATCAAGATGTTAAGTAACTAACTGACTTTATTTTATAGATTATGTTTATGCATTATATATATATATATGAAATAATAAAAGTCAAGATTCATCCTTAAATAGATAGTTTTAAATAATGCAGCATATTAATACGATAATATTAATCATATATACTAAAAAACAGATAATCCTACTCCATTCAGTTAAATCTCTCTCATTAATATGATTCCCTAGAGATATGAAGATGTTGCTTTATCAAATTTGAATTTTAACTTATATCATAATATAAGAAATAAATTAGTAAATCAAATTAAGCAATAATAATAGAAGTAGAAATAATTAATGGATTTCAATAAGAGATTATAGAGTAGAAAGATTATTCTACAGAAAGATATTGAATCATATAAACAATAAGTAAAGTAACAAAAGATACAATAATAAAATAGAAAAAATGCATTAAATAGAGTAGGGTTAGTCATACAAATATTAAGGGATAAATTAGTTAGAGGGTAAGGAGAAAAATAATAGGTTGGGGAAATTATTAAAAGTATAACTACTTTTGTCTAGTGATTTAATATATATATATAATAAAATGGTTAATAAGAAATAGAAGAAAGAAGAGAAAGAGAAAGAGAAAGAAAAAGAGAAATAAAAGGTTGATTAAGTAAAAGGTAAAATAGATTAGGGTAAAGGGAAAGTTGATTAGGGATTATCTAAGGAAGTGGACAAAAATGTTAAGAAGGATGTGAAATAATTTAAAAAATAAGATATTAAGAAGGATGATAAAGATAATAAAAAAGAAGATAAAAAACAGGAAAAAGATAATAAAAGGCAAAATAAAAAAGACGATAAAAAAGATGAAAAAAAATAAGAAAAAAAAGAAGAAAAAAAATAATAAAAAAAAGAATAAAATATAAATAAAAAATAATAAAAAATATATAAAAAAGAATAAAATAATAAAAAATAATAAAATATAAGTAAAAAATAAATAAAAGAATAAAAAAATAAAAAAAAATAATAGAAAGATAAAAGTATAAATAAATTAAAATAAATAGATAAGAAAAATAAAATAATATAAAAAAATATTTAAAACTAAAGTCTTAAATTTGAAAGTGCAATAATATAATAATAAATAGCTCCAATTAAATTAAGAAAAAAATAAGATTTAATTAAATAGTCTGGATTATTAGCTGGTTATGAATATTTTTTAAAAACAGTATGTCAATCTGGACTACCATAGGAAAATGTTTATTAATTAGCAGCAGAAACAATGTTGAAATATTAAAAGAAAATGAAAGGGAAAATATTGAGATAGAAAGCAATTGAACAAATAAAAAAGATTGAAAAAAAGAATTAAAAGTGATAATAAAATATTAATATTAATGTAATTTTAAAGGAATTTAAGGTTTATTTAGAAAGTTGATGAAATTTCATACTAAATGAATCAGAAAAGTAAAGAAGCATCATTGGCATTGGCATTTAATCGAATTGATTGTCCTAATTCGTATAGTTCTAATTCATATCCTATTAAATATGCTAAATTAGTTATGAAGAATGGATTTTTGCATGAGGACAACTAATAATTTTTGTTGGATGGAGGACAATAAAATAATACAATAGAGGAATGGAAATAAAATAAATAAATAAGTAAATTGTATAAATAATATTTACATTCAATATTGAAATTATTTAAAATAAGAGTGGATTATATTAATGATATAAATATTTGAAAAATTTATTTAATGTTGAATATTATTCCAATTAAACTAAAGATACCAAAACGTGGACGTATTTCATAATATGGAAATAGAATATGTATATTATAGATATAGAATATACCAATAATACTTGTCAGTGAACGATGTATAAAATTAATTAGGGAAGCAATTACTGTGTTGGTTGTTATCTTTTAATCTGCTTACTTTGGCTACACTACTAGTAATAATTACGAAAAACATTTAGATAATTATCCCAATCATAATCTCTATATTGTTATTTTTTTGCAATTTAACATTTTTTCTATGCTCATTCATAAATCCGGGTATAGTGATAAATAGTGACTAGGTGACATAAAAATATTGCAATTTATGTGAAATATTTATGAAATAGAGAATTAATCATTGCAATGTATGTGATGTTTGTATTGAGGGACATGATCATCATTGTGCATACTTTGATAATTGTATCGGTAAGAATAATATTCTTCCGTATTATATTCATATTATTTGTATGTTTTTATGGGTTAATGGATTTATTCTCATGATTGTGAATCTATATATACAAGAAAATTGAATATTATAACTTTGTACTTATCTTTTTATATATTTTTAAGAATTTATTCTTAATTTATTTTTTTATAAAAAAATGTTTGGACAAAAAAAAATTACGGATTAATAATAAGATTATCCTAAAGTAAGATACCAAAAATAATAGTAAACTATTTAATAAAAAAAAATATTGCAAAGATATTAAATAAAAAAATAAATGTATGAAAAATAAGAATTATGGAAGGTTAATATTAAAAAGTAAGATACCTAAAAATAATATAAAACTTAATTTTAGTAAAATCCAAGAAAAAAAAAAAGGAAATTATATTAAATTTAGTAAAATTACACTAATAAGATAAAAATTCATAAATATATCTTTATTGAAGAAAAAAAATATTTATAGTCTATTAAAAATATAGATAAATAAATTGATACTATATTTGAAAATTAAAGATAATTAGTTTAAGAATTAGTATTTCATTAATTAAATTAATAAATTAAATAATCTTAATTTAAACAATTTTATAAAAATTAGTAAATATTAAGAGAAAAAGTAATAAACAAACAAAAATAAAAATTTGTCTCAGAATTAATAATTCTCTGTTTGGGTGAACATGTGAAAAATATGGGAATGAAACCAATTTATGAATAAAAATCATAAAAAAAATCAAGAATTTCAATGAAGATTTTATCAACAAATCTTAATATCTAAAAAAGTAGATGCTCACATTAATAATAGTATAAGAACTATGATTATAAATAAATAGCTAATGATAAATATAAAAGATAAAAATTCATTAGTTAATGGAAATTTAAAATGTCTAAATAATTAGGAGTATCTTAAGATTAATTAATTATATATTAAATTAGTAAAGGCAGTATAAGAGTTGATTTTATATTTCCTAATAGAAATAATGATAGAATAAGAGTACACCCTTTATTTGAAAATTTTTTTTTAGGTCCTGATGAGTTTGATATTAAAGGGAATATTGATTTTATCACTGATCATGTGGCCTAAATGCAATGGAGAGCAGGAATTCCTTATTACCAACCTGCTCAAACAAAAAGATATGGAATAAAAGTAGTAGGTATTTATTAAAATGATAATTGGTTAGCCATGAATGGAAATAAAGATTAATGGGCAGTTGCATATCATGGTTGTAGTAGCTTTAATGAAAATATTCCAGCTTCAAATCAAAAAGTATTAAATGCGATAATGTAAGGAAAAGTTCAAGGATAAATGCTTAAACCTGGTTGGAGACAAGCATTTAAAGATGATTAATGTAAAAGGACTAATCAAATAATAGGAGATGGAATATATTGTACACCTTGCATAAATTTAGCAATGAAATTTGCTAGACCTGTTAGTATTAATGGAATATATTATATGCTCGCCTTTCAATGTAGAGTCCATCCTAAATTCATTAAATTTTGTCCAAGGGCTAAAAATTTTTGGGTTATTAATTAAGCAAAACATATTAGACCTTATGGAATTATTTTGTTTAGGGGAGATAGATACCAAATACATGAAATTAATGATGTCTATGATGAATATAAAGTTAAGATTAATCAAAATTTATTAAAAAATGGAATGGCATGATTTAATCTATATATTATATGTAAATAAAACAATTATCAATTTAATCTAATAAATATTCAATATAATTGAGAAATTTTTATTTGTCTTTATATGATTGCATTTTAAATTTTTCCTCTCTATAGCATCTATTACACATTTGTACATAATTGATTTTTTCTAAATTAATAAATTGTCTTCCTCCATATATAATTCTTTATTGCCTTATCTTCAATTAAAGACGTATTTTTAAGAATGCATCTCATTAAAGATAAAACTTTAGATTTATTACACATCCTTAATAATAATTTAAAAATATAATATTAATCAAACATAAGAAAGTTCATCTATTATAACTTCTCATATATTTCTACGAGAACTATAAATATAATTAATATTATTGTTTAAGATTGTGTTATATTATTACAGATGATTTGATATTATACGTGCTTACACATTCATTAAGTATTTTTATAATGAAATATTTATTCATCTATATTTCTTAATTAATTAATATTATTACTATGTTGTTGCTAACAATAATAATTATACAAATTATTTTGAATATTAATTTATCTACTATTCAATCTTAGTCATATTTAATAATTAACTGATATATAGTCAATAAATTGAAAATGTATAAATTACATTTTATTAACAAGCTTTGAATAGTTACAGCAAGATTTATTAATTTATTTTTTTGTTTAAAAATATTGTTTTTTTATAAATATTTTAAACAAAATAAATATGCTAAATGAAATATGAAACATCTAAAATTTATACTTTTATAATTTAATTGACTATATATATATTATTAAAATTTTAAAATTAATTCTTATTATTTTATAATGAGTAAATTTACTTAAATGTTATTAGCATCTATAAAATAATAGAAAGAAGGAAAGAAAACAAAAACACCTTAATAAGAAATAATAAAACAAAGGTTTTAGTAGAAAAAGTTATAATCAAAATAAAATTTAAAAGATTATAGTTATAAAGAATTGAATTAAAAAGATTATACTATTTAGTATTAATAAGATTCAAAAAAAGTAAAAAGAAAATTAATTTAAGTTGGATAAGAATATTAAAATAAATTTAAATTTCGTAGAAATTTATTCATTGATGAAAAAAAATTTTTATAAAATTCTTAAAATATAGACAAATAGATTGATATAATATTTCATAATTAAAGATAAAGATTTGAGGATATAGTTTATAATTAATTAAATTAATAAATAAAAGAGACTAGATTTAAGTAATTATAAAAAAATTAATAGAGATTTAGAAAACAATATTAAGAACAAAATATTAAAAAAACTAAATTTATCCCATAATAAGCCATGCTTTGTTTGGGTGAATTTGTAAAAATTAATTTTGGAAAAAATCCAATTTATGAAGAAAAAATATCAATTAATTCAAGAATATCAATGAAATTAGTATCAACAAATCTTAATTTACTGTCTAGTAGATGTTCATTAACATAATAATGTTAATTAGAATATGATTAGCTTGCTAAATTTTAAATCAAAAGATAGGATTTTAAGTAAAAATTTAAACTTAGGATGGCTAAATAATTAGGGGTTAGTTAGGATTAAATAATTATCAATTAAATAAGCAAAGGTAGCATAAGAGTAGATTTTTTATGTCCAAATGATAGGAAATAAAATAAAGTAATTAAAGTACACCCATTATTTGAAAATTTCCATTTAAGTCCTGATGAGTTTGATATTAAAGGGAATATTGATTTTATCACTGATCATGTGGCTTAAATGCAATGGAGAGCAGGAATTCCTTATTATCAACCTGCTAAAACAAAAAGATATGGAATAAAAGTGGAAGGTATTTATTAAAATGATAAATGGTTAGCCATGAATGGAAATAAAGAATAATGGGCAGTTGCATATCATGGTTGTAGTAGTTTTAATGATAATAATAATACTCCATCTTCAAACTAGAAAGTTTTAAATTCCATAATGAAAGGAAAAGATGATGGATAAATGCTTAAACCTGGTGGTGGACAAGTATATAGTGGTGGTAAATGTAAAAGGACTAATCAAATAATAGGCAAAGGAATATATTGTACTCCTTGTTTAAAAGTAGCAATGGAATATACTATTAAGCCTGTTACTATAAATGGAATAAACTATAGACTTGCCTTTCAATGTAGAGTTCATCCTAAATATATTAAATTTTGTCCAAATGTTACTAATTATTGGGTTATTAATTAATCAAAACATATTAGACCTTATGGAATTATTTTATTTAGGGGTGATAGTTATCTATAAGCTCGTAAAAAAGATGTTTATGATTAATTCAAGTCTACTATTGATAATAATATTCAGAATAAATGAAGAATCTATATTTATTATTATTAATATAATTATGACTTAAGATGACTATGGTGATGAAATGTCGGCAAGTGAATCAAATGAAAGTTATGATCAATCAGATATATCATAAAACATTAGTTAGATACCAATATAAGATGAAGTTGAAATATAGGAAGAGAATTAATCTTAATCAGATTAGTAATAACAAATAATGCATGAAAAAGATGTTCCTATCTATAAATCTAATACATAAAAAATAACTCCTCCTTTCTTGACTAAATATGAGAAAGCTAGGATCATTGGTGTTAGAGCAATGCAAATTAGTAGAAATGCTCCTATATATGTTGATCCAGGTGAAGACATTGATCCTTTACTGATTGCCTAAAAAGAACTTATTTAGGGTAAAATACCATTCACTATACGGAGGTATTTGCCTGATAATTCATATGAAGATTGGCCTATTAAATAGTTAAAAACAATTAATTGATCTATATTAATATATTTGATATATTAGTCATTGTTGTTTTTCATTCATGATTTCTTTCATTCTATTGAGTTTAACAATTCGTTCATATTTTAAGCATGGTCCTAAATTAATCCATGATCCTGTTATTGAATAAGCCAAATCTATAAGACTACAATCTAATGTCTCAATATAATTATCTGAAAGAATTAAATCTATTTTTTTACTCTTAAATCGTTTATATATATTTATCACTTATGTGAATGTACTTTTTTAAAAGGGTCTAATTTGATGCATTGATAGAATAATTCTTTTCTAATTTAATACTTTTAATTACTCTTCTTTCATTTATGGTTTATCCTCATTTGAAAAAGGAAGAACTAGATTCCTAAAATCTTATGGATTGTTATAAATATGCCTTGACCCAATTTTCACTTTTGTATCTTTGAATTTATTTAATAATTTGAACCAACCATTATGATCAGATAGAATAATAGGATCTTAAATATATCCTATGATATTTTTTTAATTAGTTAATTTGAAATAATAATCTATAAGTTGATCAGTATCAAATGGTTGTTTAGGATTCTCCAATTAATAATTCTTTTTCTAAACATTATAAAAATTCTCAGCCATCCATGAAATCCCGATTTTTAATTGATCTTTAAATCCATTTGTAGAAATTGCATCCTATATCATTTTAATATTATCGGCAATAGTATCAGCAACACATAAAAATGTTCCATCATTATAATATTTCAATGCTGATTACCCTGCTTTTCCTGAACATATTGTCTTTTTAATAGAGCTAGTGACTGCTTGTAACATATAAGGATCTTTAATATTTTATCCCATGACATAAAATCTCCATGGTTTACATTTACTACCAACTAATTTACTTCCTTGTAAACAATTCATCATTACATTGAATCCATTTGGAACTTAATCTTATTTATTTAGGATTATTTATCTGAAACAAGTGTATAAAGGAATATGATAAATACTTTATTTAATGTATAATGGTAAAAGGGAACAAAATGTAATTTGAGATAATCCTTTTTTCTAATTATCGAATGTATCTGCCAAAATATGATCAATTTATTATTGTTATTAACAAATCTTTCCAGTCAATAACTAACTTATTTTTTTAATAAATTAAATAGCTGCTTTAAGTCCTTTTCCACCTTCGTCAAAGATAAATGGGCCAATATCATTTGCAGAAGAGAGGTAATGATCAATTGATAAATTATAATTTTTTTGCATATAGTTAGCCTTAACATAATATTTAAGTACTCCTGTTCCATCTACTCCTACTAATTAAGATGCTCGTATATCTTATATACGAATGCTTGATGATGAAAATTAAGAGAAATAATTCTGTAGATATGAGAATGGATCTGTTGATGTATTTCGTATTACGTTATTGACAGCGAAGTTTATTCGTTACTAGAGTTTATTTTATTAGATGAATTTCTTGATTTATTAGTTTAGATATGGAGATTTGGACATAATTAAATTAATTATCAAAAGAAAAACTTATTTTTTTTATTATTTTTCATATTTTATTTCTTCGAATCACTAAACACATTATTCTTCTTCACTATAGTTTTACTACGATATTATTATTTCTATTTTTATAAAGATTATTTCTATTATTTACCATTCAGTGTATTTTAATATGCTTTCAATTGTCTTACAAAACCTTTATTAGGACAAATGCATTTTCTTTTCTTTTTAACAAATGAATATGCTTATGCATACTTCCATCCGAATTTCTTCATTAAATAGGAAATTACTATAGTGGATGATCTAGATACTCCAGCATAACAATGTACTAATACATTTCCTTATTTTAATGCTTATTGTAAGAAATTATAAGAACTTTCAAAATATTTGCTTATATTTTATTGTTAATGATCGAATATATTAAACACTTTATGATTTATGTGTTTACCATATAATAATTTTAATCCTGTAGCAATAGTTACTACAGTTTTTATTTTACCTTATTTTAATTATTTCTTATCATTTGCTGCATGATAATCACCTAAATAAAGATTTTCTTATAATTATAATACTTGTTCCCTCACCTTCATTTTATTATAGAATGAGATTTTTTGGATAATAATTCATTATATATATTCAATACATTATTAAGTTACCAATGACTATTACTAATGATATAGGCACTAAGAAATAAATACATTTCGTTATTTTACTATCTAATGGTGTATCAAATGGATTTTTATTAGTAACAATTATTTTTAATACTTCACCATCTTTAAATCTATCATAAATATTACCAATAATCTGATCAGATTGTAATATTCCTTTCTTATTCCCATTAAAAATATAAAAATATAATCCTTTTACTTTTATTTGATTATAAACTCTTACCATTAATTATTTCATCTCGAAATCTCTTTTATATAAAGATTTTGTTTTTAATTCAGGTAAGTTACTACCAATTTATTTGTAAATTTATATTGGAACTAAATCTGGATGATTACATAATGTTTTTTACATTATTATTATTTAAATAATTAGTTATATATTGTTTATAAATTTAATAATTGATTTAAAGCATAATTAAAATAAAATACGCAAGGTGGGGTTTGAACCCACGCCCTTTCGGAATAGAGCCTAAATCTACCGCCTTAGACCACTCGGCCACTTACGTTCTTATATGAAATATTATTTATTAATATATTATATACTATAAATGAATCAATCATTTCTTTTTAAGTGCTTATTTAGCTTCTTGCTCTCTCTTTTTCATTTGTTATAAATATGTTTTCTCTTCAGCAGATTAAAGTGATAATGAACGAATTATTTAATCCACAGAAACTGTTTATCTCTCTCCTAAAGAGATCAAATCATCAAGTGCCAATATTAAATCAAATGAGCAATTCTATATTGATTTCTTATTGATTCCTTGTTTACAAACATTTATTGCAACTCTATGAAATGTCTTTATTACTTGTACTGCTTATATAATATTGAAATTTTTAGTTGTTACAATAATTAAATACACTTATTATGCCGGAATATATAAATATCTATTCTTTTAATCTTACACGAATGAATGCTATTGCTATTTTTTAATTAATTTAGGAATTTGTCGTAATGACTATTTGACGATGCTATTGGGGCCCAACCCCAACCCCAACCCCAACCCCAACCCCAACCCCAACCCCAACCCCAACCCCAACCCCAACCCCATTAATATTATTAAATATACATATCAAATTAATTAACATTAACATCTAATTAATATTTTTTATAAATATCTATAAAAAATAAATAATGATATATTCTTTTAATAATAAAAAAGAAAACAACAAATGCATAAAATCTATATGAATCATTTATCGACTTCAGAAGCTAATTCGAATTTAAGATTCTTGGGGAGTTGAATATCAGTCAACTTTTTGATTTTTTATTCTGTGCAATTAAGTTTGAAATATCTTTTGTAGACAGTCATTTCCCATTTATCAAATGTTTTTGTACCTTATCCATTGGGTGTTTTTCTACAAGCAATTTTAAGTCGTTTATTAGGTACTTTAGTGGGACCTTTAAGATCAATCTGATGATCCTCTTTATTCTTCAACAAGGAATTGGTTACTGATTGAATAGCATCAAAATCAGTTGATGAGATGGTAATCTTTCCTTTAATCACTCTATCTTACTCACCTTTGCCAGTCTTATCCTTCTCTGTCATATTCAACTTTATATTATATTTAATAATATATTTTCATTAATTATAATCTTCATATTCCATTGGCGTATTTGTCATAAATACATCTTTGTTTAATTAAGGGAATACAAATACTAATTTCTTAGTTATATCTATTATTGTTGGAATGGGTGATTATTATGCATATTGGATTAGACTTTAAATTATCTTCACTCCTTTACCAATCTTTATTTTTTTTAGTTCTAATCTATGCTTATAAGAATTTTCTTTTATTTTATGAATCATTTTAGAGTTTTTAATATTTCTTCTTCCATAGTTTTTAAGATTATTTAGTTTTTTATAGTTATTATTATGATCTAAAGAAATTTGTTTTCATTTAAAAATGATTTTTTTATAAAATGTTGAATTATTTAATTAATAATTAATGCTATCTGTATAATTGATCTAAATCAATTTTGATTGATTGATTGACCTTTTATTTATGTTTTACTTAATCTTTAAGCTCACTGATGGTAAATTATAATGCTTGATTTTAAGATCTTAAACTTTTAGATATTTTTTTTTAGTTTTAGATTTAGTACACTAATTTTTAATTTTTTTAATATACTTCTAGAAATAATTCTTTTAATGAAACAGGAACTTAATTCTAAAAATTTTATTAAATTAAATCATGACGTATCTAAATTTATTTATTAATAAAATTTTGAAATTTATCTTATTATTAAAAATATACTGTTGAAAGATGTGAACAAAGTGAATAATTTTGTATGCTCACATCGTCTTGATGAATACCTAACCAAACTGTTTGTGTAATTTGTTATTAATGTAATGGAATTAATTATTGTAATGTTATTAGTTTCATATTTATAAATTATGATTTTTGCCACTCCAATATTGATTTATTTATTATTTTAAATTTTACAATCTTCCAGCAAATATTTCAAACTTTTAAAAAATCCTATCATTTTTTAAGAATTATCTAATCATTTAAGGCTTTTAATGAGTATTAAAAAAATATAATTGATTACTTTATGATTATCTTATATAATCTTATTCCTTTAGATTTTTAATTAACTTTGTATAATCTAATAGTACTTGATCATAATCTATTTTTAACTTTCTAAATTATTTATTTAATTATTAATTCTAGTAAATTAATTAGTTATTCATTAATCTGTAACATGAGAATTGCATGTTTAACCTTCTATATTTTAAATCAGTTTGAATTCTTTTCTACTAAATCTTTTATATTTTATGTTTATTTTATTATTTCAATTAATTGATAAGATCATTATAATTTATATTTTTATCTAATATTTATTTTTTAAGCATTACATTAATATTTTATTTCTATTTCAATATCTGGTCAGTAAATGAAATAAATTATTTATACAATTATCTGATTAAATTAGAAGTGATAATATTTTAGCTCATTATTATTCTACATAATTATTAGAATGTGCATATAATTAGTTTATATTTATTTAATTAATATTGCTATTTTGAATCATTTTTTATATTTTAACTTGTTTAATGGTACCATTAAGTCAATTTTTGAATATCGAATTTATTCCATATTTTCTGTTTTTATAAAGGATTGTATTAATTTCGATTAGTAGTTTGATATATTTTTTAATCTTACTTTTTTTTTTGCTTACAAAAATATAAATTTTTTTTGTCAAATTAAATATCCTTCAATTTTGGATATTTAATATTTTGACATGATTTCAATTTAGTAGTAAAATTCGAACTAGTTCTCCTCGTGTTAAATAGTTTTAATGCAGCTTAGGTTGATATCATAGGTGATTAAAAGTATTATTTCTTTGCATGACTTATTGATAAGATCTATTATTCATTATTTAATTAAATACTTGGTCTCCTCAAATCATTTCTCTTTGCCATTTATAAAATAGTTTCCTTAATATTGATTTTCTTAACGACCTACTTCAATTTATGATTAACAAACAATTCCTATTCTTTCTTTTTAATTTCCTATAATTTATTTCTCATAATAAATATAACTGATCTAAAATAATATCAAATAGGCATCAAATAGCCATTTTCATGCAAAATTAATACTTAGCCATCGTTAAGAATCTACTTATTAATTTATTAGCATATTGTATTAATAGGTTATGAATCGTATTCATATCGTAATTCAATTATCAATTTCTCTTTTTAAATTAATCTTAACTCTATTGAAATTTATTTATTGTAGAATAATCGCTATTTAATATATTCTGATTTACTTAAACTATATCCTAAATCTAAAAGGAGTAACTAAGGATCATTCAATGAATACGATTCCTCAAATTAAAATTAAAAATCGTCAATCCTCTTGCATATCATACATAATTCAAAGTCTTTTTGCTTACTTTTCTATGATTAAATGACTATTATGCCATTATTATAAATAGAGAAATTATTAAATTTGTATTCTTTGTATAAAGTCTTCTTTTATTAAGAGATCAAATGAGCCAATTTATTTATTTTAGATATAATGTCTTATTTTTTCTATAGTTTAGTTTAAAAAAAATATGATTTTCTTGTCTTTGGCATAAATATTAATAATACATTAAATAATCATTAATTTTATATTCAATCTTATTTAATCTTATTGTTCCAATATATAATGAATTGTATTACTATTGTAAAATTCATTAAACAGGCATTTAAATTAGAAAATATCAGTGACATTTCAGTTGTCTATATCATAACAGTGAAAATTCGACTCAAGTGAGCAAGAGTAGCTATTATGAATGGTATCATAGCAAGATTTCCAGTACTTTTATTATGAAAATTTTTCATTATTTGACTTCCTCTTGCCCAAAAGAAGGAACCTATTTGAAAAGAAATTGAATATTATATAAATATTTATGGAACCAATTTAGGGTTAAATAAAATAAAAGTTGATAATATTAACAAAATAGTTAAAACTTAATAAATAAAATTATTTGTTTTAGAATACTTGAAAAACAATAGCACAATAAATATATTCTGAATCCCTAATGCTATATTTTACCCATACAAACTAAATGGTAAATCTTTATACAGATGAAAACTAATAACCAAAAAATTCTAAATACTTTAAAAAAAAAAATTATAGAAAGCAATACCTTCCACAGATTTATTCTTTAATATTTTCAATATTTGTGGTAATCTTACGAATAAAGCAAGAAACACTAAAACATATCCAATTATCTTAGAAATGGTTAAAGTTGCACAGCCTTATAATATAATATTTTTATTTACAAATGTATTAAAACAGTCTTCCTCAAATATATAATACTTGAATTATTTACATAATGATAGTACTACAACAATTAGAAATATAAACATATTAAAAATAATCAAATATATATCTTTTCATTATAGATAGATATCATAACCCGATCGAATCATGGAAGGGAGACATTATGCCACTATCATCCTCATTTAGCAGCCCATTTGTTATCACATATTAATAATAATAATTTTGTTATGATATTAACACTATAATAATACATATTCTTACTCCAATAAAACATAGACATATTATTAAGATTAAATAAATTATACTATCTTGTCGTTATTTAGAAAAATCTCTAAATGTGAATTCTTTTAAAAGATGAAATACACAAGTTTTGAAATGTTGTTAAAATAATTACCAATAATTACTTGAACAAATTAAATAAAGCATTTATAATAATAGGTAAAAAAATGAAAAAATATCATTTATTTTAAAAGAAATAAGTTTTTATACAATACTAATTTCTAAGGTTAAATATTATAACATAGATTGATCTATAAGTAAATTCATATATACATCAAAACGTTCCTACAATAATTTCCTAATATAGATTATTAAGGATCGTTAAATTATTAAAATGATGATAAAGTTATTGCTTTTGATGCATTATCTAGATTGTTCAATCTACAATGTTGTTATAACAATATCTAAATAAATGTGCAGATAAAATTAAATTTATTAATCAATGACCCATTAAATATTAATCAAAATAGATAAGTGATCATTCAAAAATAATATTAAATGAATATTAATATTCAATCTTATTTAATCTTATTGTTCCAATATAGAATGAATTGTATTACTATTGTAAAATTCATTAAAAAAGGTATTAAATTAGAAAATATTAGTGTAATTTCAGTTGTCTATATAATGATAGTGAAAATTCGACCTAAGTTGCCAACACAATTAAGCATGAATGGTATCATAGCTAGATTTCCAGTACTTTTATTATAAAAATTATTCATGATTTGACTTCCTCTTGCCCAAGAGAAGCAACCAATTTGAAAAAAAATTGAATATTATATAAATATTTATGGAACCAATTTAGGGTTAAATAAAATAAAAGTTGATAATATTAACAAAATAGTTAAAATTAAATAAATTTATTTATTTTTTTTTGAATACTTGAAAAACAGTAACAATATAATTATATTCTGAATCCCTAATGCTATATTTTATCCATACAAACTAAATGGTAAATCTTTATACAGATAAAAACTAATGATCAAAAAATTCATAGTACATTAAAAATAAGAGCCATAGAATGAAATACCTTCCACAGATTTATTCTTTAATATTTTATATATTTGTGGTAATCTTACGAATAAAGCAGAATATATTATTAAGTATCCTAATATCTTAGAAATAGTTAAAGTTGCACAACCTTATAATATAATATTTTAATTTACAAATATATTGAAGCAGTCTTCCTCAAATATATAATACTTGAATTATTTACATAATGATAGTGCTACAACAATTAGAAATATAAACATATTAATTATAATCAAATATATTTTTTTATTAAATTTTTTATTTTCTCTATACCATTTGTTTTCGGATAGCTCAACCAAATTAATAATAAGACTCTAAATGATTCATAAAATCCAACATTATCCAATTGAATTTAAAATTGATTTTAAAAACTAGACATTAGTATAACAATTAACCAAAAAAGATTAATTAATTGAATTTAATCTTGATTATTTTTTTATTTATTGAATATAACAAAGGTTTTTTATATTGGGATCATTAATGGGATTATTAATGTTAAATATATGGGAGCATAGCTGATTAATGCTATAAATAAATTAAAGATATTCAACAATAAGAATAAACTGCTTTATTATATTTTGCTAGATTTATATATTTTTAACTATTTTAAATCTTATGTAATCCTATTTTTTAATTAGATGTATATTTGTATAGGTTTTCTTTTTATTGCTTAAAACATTAAATTGAATAATAATAATAATTCAATATAATTCAATAATCATTTTTTAAATCAAATAAAAATAAATTTGTTAATAAATTTTTTATTTATTTAATCCTTTTTGAGCATAAAAAGAGACCAATTTTATTACTATTTTAAATTAGTACTGTTTTTGATTTTAAACTAAGCATACTTAAATAATTTATTTTCATATGACATATTGGTAGAAACGAATATAGCTAAATATTAAAATTTATAATTTTAAGCAAAATGTAAAAACATAGTATAATAAACATATCCTGCATAATTCATTCGTCTGATCATTTTATTTATATATATCCGAGTTATGTACATAATATTATTATTAAAAGTTGATTGTATGATCCCCACATTCATTTGCACATCATTTTTACTAACAAGACATATTTTATGATTTTGAATTTTATTTCCCTTGCATAATGAAGTAGAATAGTGAGGAATTGTTTATATTATGTCATTAAACTATTTAAGGTTTACTTAACTTTTTATTAGTTTATTATTTATTTTAGATATGAAAGAGTGATTCAGAAAAAAATTTTAATATTTATTAACATTTTCAAATAATTTTTTATATTCTGGAAAAGAAGACACAACATACATAGGATTATTATCATTCAGAATCATTTAATTAATTTGATGAATTTCATAATCAGATGTAAAATTTCTTTATAATAATTTAATAACACATTTATCATATTATGGTTTATTTAACTTCAATTATCTCATACTTTATGATATTCTTGGTAAAAATTAATGTTTCTCTTATCTTTTAGAAATATTTGTTTTACTAATTAATTTAATTTTTTGTTAAACTTAATGATTTTATAATTATGTTAGTTTTTATGTTCTTACCTTAAATTTATTTTATTTTTATTTAAGAATTTAAGTTTAATTGATCTTCGCATTGATAATTTTTTTATTTTATTGCTTGATTGGCTAAAGTTTTAATCTTTTAGGTTTCGGAATTTCTATTTTTTAATTTTAAAGATCCTTCTTATATTTAATTTTATATTATTGAAGCTATTTTTTCTAAGCAAATAATTTTTTTTAATATTTTTTCATCTTATTCATAAGTTATATAATTTAATTATTATGAAATAAGAAATTAGGAATTGTATTCCTAAATTCACTTAAATAATGATTATCGTTGTTATATTATAAGCAATCCAGTTAGACACCAAATTAATATAAGTAAGAGATCAAATATCATCATTCATCTCTTAAAAAAAAATGTTTTATGATTTGGGGGAACTATTTTTTCAATATTTAAAATAAATTTAGTTTAATTAAATATTCAATTATTATTGGGTACTTATATTCATTTTCTACAATAAATAAAATCTCATAAAATTTATTCATTTAAAATTTTATTTAATATTCTTTAAATTTCATATTCTTAAAATAATATGCGAATTTTTTTTAATAAGATATTAACTAGTGATAAATATCTCAATAAGAGAAATAATGAAAAGTAATTAAAACAGAATTAAATCATTTAATAAAAGTAGATTGTTATGGTATTATAAATTCACATATTTATTTATTTTAATAATAGCAATATCTATCATGCCAATACTAACAAATTACTACTTTTTATTTTCCGGATTGATTTTCATTTAGTTTATTTTCAGAAATTTGATCATTAGATCCATCTAATAGCTAATCTAAAAAGATTCTATTTGGCAGTTAGCTAAATGTTTTCATAAATATTTTATGATAAAATTGAATATAAATAATATTAAATGATTAAAACAATGAATAATAAAGATAAAGATAAAAAGAAAAAAATACAATAATAATCACTTGAGGAACAAATTATGAAGATGCCTCTAGAGAACATTGAAAACTAAAGATTAAATGATGTTTTCATAAAACTTTGTAATAAAAGATCAAAAGGCCAGGATAGTAAAAAAATTTCTGGTGATATGTTCGGATAAAATGAAATAATTAAAATCCTCACTGACCTAAAATACCCTTTCACAAAACCTTAGGTTTAAAAGATGATTTGGTAGGTCGACTAAAATTTGGACAGTTATGTCGATCGAAGTGAATTTTAACTTATGTACAAAAGATGCGTTTTTGATAAAACTGGTCTCTAACCCAGAAATCTATTTAATTTAGTTCAATTTTTAATGTATGATAAGACCAACAGAGGTACTATCACTGTTTAAGATACTCTATAATTGATTTATGTAAGATATGGTGATAAACTTAATGAAACCATTAAACATATATTTGGTGATAAATAAATTATGTAAGATGGACAGTAGAGATAAATTACATTCCAATAATATCTACAACAAATCAGAAAAAGAGATTTAATGATTAGAAAATAATTGGAAAAGGAAAGGAAAAAAGTCAGTCAGCCTGAGAAAAAAGAATGATAATTATTTATATTACAAAATAAATAACATTTATACCACATAGTATGAATATTTTAAATAGAAGAATTAGTCAATAAATTCAACAAATATCATCATTAGTGTAATAATTCTTACTACAATTTGATTATCTCTTTCTTAATAAATATCCTCTCAGTTTACTTTATAGAAAATATTTTTATTCATTTAATTGTTTAATTTATTCATCTTTATTTTTTAACTAATTGCATGTATATTGTTAATTTTGTAATATCTTAAAAAAGCTCTTAATTAAAGTAAGATTGTTTTAATCAATTTTTGAGATTTATTTTTTCATTTATTACATTTTCTTTATCATTTTATTTTATCCAATTGATTGATTCAAAAACCTTTTTGCTTAATTAATTTCTTGAGGCAATTATGCAATAATTTTTTAAGTTAATGATTATTTCATTTAATAAACCTAAATATTTTTTTCTTAATTATTTTATTTTAATTCATCCTCTTTAGAAATTAACTCAATACATAATTATAAATTATTTTATAGGTTTTAAAGTAAATATTTTAATTAGTTTTTATTTAAAGTAGGATACCTAGTAAAAAGAGTCTATGTATTCTTCTAGATTTCCTTAGTTCTATTATGATAAATCGATATATTTTAATCAACTGAAGATTTTATTCTTTTGTTAAATCTAACAGGTTTTTAAAATTCTATGCATCTCTTATCAATTTGAGTTGACATTATAAATAATATGATAATAATATCAATTTCATTTTTTTAATTTAATTAATATGTTGCTCAAATTAATCTTTATTTAATCAATTTTGTCTATCATGTTTTCCCATTATTTTATTCTTCTTGGTTTGTTTATCTCCTTTTCTTATAGAGGAAATATTTTATTTTGATTGCCTCCCATGACATAAATTTAATTATCAAATGTAATGAATATACTTGCATATCCCCCAGCATAAACTTTTTTAACAGGATCTTAAAACAAAACTTATGGACTTTTTACATTTTTCTATTTACCTCCTAATTGCCCTCTTTTATTAGATCCCCATCCGATTAATCTACTTTATGTATTTATCCCAATTATATGTTAATATCCCATAGCTAAACATTTTAAATTATTAATTATTTAAGTAGGATGAATAATATGTAATACTCTTCTATCTTAATAGATTAATTATTTCCCTAATTGATATTCATTATTGCTTCCCCATCCAAAGACCATTCCATTTTTATCTATTACAATACTACAAGTATTTCCGGTATAAATTTGAGTAATATTACTTATGAATTTCATTTTTCTAGGATGTACTGAAGGCATATAAACTTAAAAAGGAATTATTTGTTAGTTTATTATTCCTAATTATGTATTTATAATAGGAATAGCTTTTTCAACTTAATTACATCCCCATGAATAAACATCTCCTTGACTGGTTAATGCAATAATATGTGATTATTGACTACTAATTTGAATAATTTTTTATGGTATTTTAACTTGAATAAAAAGATCATTAAAATTTTATGTTTCATTACTTATGCCTAATTCCCCATAAATATTTTTCCCTGATGCCCATACTTGTCCAAAAGAGTCTAAGATATATAATACTAGAAATGAACACTGTGTACTTACAATAGATTAGATTTTTTATAAATTTAGCTTATATATAGCATTTTTTTATACTTCATCTATGTTTATATCAATATTTCCCCATATTGCTCCAGTATTTTTAATTGTTGTAAATCCCCAATTATTATTCAATGATATTTGATTTACTTCTAAAGTCAACTTTTCAAATCCCTAATTTTATATAAAATTTATTTCTTAACTCTTTGGTTTATTCAATTAACCTCTAAATAAGACAGAAAATATATCATTTTTTGGTTGATTATAGAATATTTAAATGGATTATGAAGTTTTTTCTTTATCATTTTCTCCAATAACTGTTATAAAACACCAACCAAGTTTATTTATAAATTAGGAAATGTCAACCTTATGAATACCATTTTCAAGAGCAAATTATTTTTCTTCTATATTAATTATTTGTTTTTTATTTATAAATTTAATGTGATATTTTTAAATTAATAAGAATTTTGGTTTTATATTTAAATAATATTTGTCATTATCTTATTTAATTGATAATGAAAGAATTTTATTTGTTACTTATTTCCATATTTTTTTGTCCTATGCATATCCATATTTTTCATGTAAATATTATGATTATAATAATTATGATTACAATTATTATTATGGTAATTTTTTAATTTAATCTCTTATATTTTTCATTTTTTATATATCACTAAAATTAACTTTAGATTTCCTTTAGAGCAATCTCAATGATTACCTATACTATTTTTTTTTATGAATTCCTAAATAAAGAACGTATTTTGATTTATATGATTAATTAAACTAAATTAACTCATTATTTTATAAAAGTTATTTAAGAATTTAATAAAAATATTATGGAATTATATCTAATCTAATAACACTTTTGAAGGAATGTTATAAAAAATGTTAAATAATCCTTTTAAAGAGTTATTTCAAGTCTTTCTTACTCTTTTAAATTTTTTAAAAAATTTTGAAATATTATAAATTAGCTTTTTAATATTTTTCTTCATTGTCTTATAAAATCGATAAATTCTTTTTTTGTATTTATTAGTTGATCAAAATATAATCCTTATATAATTTCTATTTAAGTTTCGCATATTCATCAGGTAAATTATAATTCCTCTATAATTTTTCGCATTATTGTTTAATTACTGTTAATTGTTTACTTCTATCTAAATAATTTTTTTCATAGAAAAAGAAGATTTTACTTTTATAGTTTACCTATAAGAATTTTAAGATTTTGATAACCAATTATTAAGACAATTATGAATGAAAAAAAATTTTCCCATGTTAAGATATTAGGAATTTTTAGATGATGTCTGTCATTTTGATATTTAATTCCTTTTAAATATCAACTCCTTCTTTAATTTTTTAATTAAATTGCATGAAAATATCCTTTGAAATTGGGTATGGTTTTTGCGGGATTTTTTTTTATGATTGCATTATAAGTCAATAATTAAAAATAGATATAAAACTTTTATTAAAAATAATAATTATAAAAATGATAATTGATAATATTATCATCAAATAATTTTAATAATAAAAATAAATATACAACACTTTAATAAAAAAAATTTATAAAAACTTTTAATGATTATAAAAAAATTACCTTTTTTAAAAAAATTGAAATATATAGTTTTAGTGAGTTTATTAATTTGGTTTTGTATATTGGTATTTACATAAAAGATTATTGTTAAATATCAATAAAAAAATTAAAGAAAATAAATAAATAATAAAATCAAAATCAAAAATATTTTTTTTTAGGTATTTTTATTAAAAGAATTTAATGATTTTTTCCTATAATCTTATAAAATTTGATAAATTCAAAAAAAATAATAATTACATGTAAATGTTTTTTTTGTTAATAATAAAATAATTATAAAAAACATTAAAGAAGGGTTATAAATTTATAGCTATTATATTAAATTATATGAGTATATTAATTAATTAGTGATAATTTATGAAAAAAAATGGATTTAAAATCCATAATAAATAAAAAATCAACAACATTATTTTTCTCTATACGATGTATAGATATATAATTTGATATATTTTTTATTGAAAATTGAATAATTTTTATCTTGATTATTTAAATTCTATGGAAAATATTAAATGATAAAAATATAATATGAAGAATAAAAAAATTTAAAAAGCTTCATTTTATAAGAAAAAAACTTACCAAAAATTAACATTATAACAAAAGTTAAAGATTATTTCATTAATTACATTTTATGGTTATACAATTAAATAAGTAATTTTTTTATCAGGCTTCTAGAAAATTAAAATCTAATTACTCTTCAACTAAATCCTTTGTTTCATCATATAAAAAGGGAAAATATAAAAATTTGTCAATGTAATAATAGACATAATATCAGGATTTTACTAAGGTTGTTTAAAAAAATGCTGATTATTTTAAATTAAAACCCTAAATAAAATTTAAAAATAATTTTTTATTAAATTCCACAGTAGGCCATAAAAATTATTGCTAATATTTGTTTGATAAAACAAATTATAAATCATAATTAAAAGTAAATTTTAAGAAAATTGAAAATGAACAACCATTACAATTAAATATTATCAGTACTATAGGAAGAATGCATTTAAATTGATTATCAATAAATATTAATAATTTTTAAATATTTAACAAATAGATAATTTATTACTTTTCTATTTACTTTCTACCTGTCTAAGTGCAATAGTTTTTTATCTATATATCTATTTATTAAAAGTTTTTTTAATATCAACAATAATAATGATTGAATAAACAAAATAAAGCGATAATTTTTTATTCAAAAAAATAGAGTAAACTTACATAGCTCTCAAAAAAGATCCTCCTTTATATCAAACACAAGTAATCTAGTTTATAAACCTATTAAAGGTATAATACAATAAAGTGATAAACAATACATTAATACGAAATGAAAGATTTATTCAATTAGGAATTTTCATAGCACAAGTATCACATATTTATAGATAATAGACATCTTTTTTACCATAATACATTTTTTAATTATTGAATGTTTATGGGATAGTATTATAATCACATGTTCGTAAAAAGGTGGTTAGTTGTATTATGATTTTAAGGGCTAAGAACATGTTGTTGCCTATTTAGACTATACAATTTTTATTAGGATTGTTGAATATTCCTGATAAGGGATTAAGAAGACTTTTAATGAGTAGTATTATAAATGATATTAAAAGAATCAACAAATATAAGAGAAATAATTATATAAATAAACAGATTCAATAATTGATAATGAATATTATTAAAAAAGATAAAGATCAAGGTGCAAGAAGAGCATTAAGAATTATGATAGAATTATATCATAAAAATATTTGGAAAGATCAAGCAACTATTAATATTATATCATAAGGATGTTTTAGTTAATCTTATAAATTAAGATTATCTGCATCTTATTTTCTTATTTCCACAACTCTTTAGCCTTAACCTTAATCTGAATAAGATTAATAAGATCCATTCACAATGCAAGATAATAAAGGGAAGACTAAAAAAACTAAGGCAAAAACATAGAAATTTGAAAAGAAAAAAAAGAAATTAATTAAAAAAAGATAAAAAAAACTACAAGGAAACTAACAAGCTTATTTACCTATCGACCAAATTTATAACGCACAACAATTTATCTAACGATTATATCAAAGATTAAACCTAAGAGATTAAAAATTCGTATCTAAAATGTTGTTTATGTCAGTTATTGCAAGAATGATGAGAAGGCATAGATTAATTCTTCCTTCATTTTATAATTATATTCAGAAATATATTAACTCATCTCAAAAATAATTAGTTAAAATATTATGCTATTTAGCTTAATCTGTTCATCCATTAGTCACTAGTCCATAATTATCAGGTGTTATCAATTTACTTTTATAAAAAGTAGTTAATGAAAATTGTTCATAGCAATGTATGACAATGGGATTAAATTGTATTCGTGAGATGTTGATAGTGATACCAGATATTCTTGATAAAATACAGATTTAATATGTTTGCAATTTTTATTAATATAAAAATAAAAATGTGAGCAGTTCGGCTAAATCTATCATTAATTTATTAAGGGAGACATGCCCCCAATTGCTACCCAAAAAATTTAAGGGGAGACCAATAAAATAGGGCAAGCAGCAACAATAAAAAATGCTGATTGAAGGGGCAGTGTTACTAGGTTAGGGACAACATGTATTATAAGATAGAATATTAGATGATAGAGATTGGAAGAAAATTAGGGCAGGTATAAGAAAAGGATTGTTGGAGGAAAGGCAAGAAGAAGATTAAATAGATCTTTAGGATTAATGGAAAGATATTTAAGAGGATGAGGAAGATGATTAATAGAATGATTAAATGGATGATTAATAAGATAATTAATAAGATGATTAATTATTTTAATAAGATGAATAAGAATAATAAGAATAATAAGAATAAGTTTAAAATAAATTTGTTGATCAAACTGATATTGGATTTTATAAAATGAATAAAAAGGAAACAAAAATATAAATGAAAAAGTATAAATTTAAAAAGATAAAAAAATCATTTGCTCCAAAATAAAAAGGAGGTGGTACAAACAATAAATAAAAACAAAAAAATAAAAATTTGTTAATGCTTCGTCATAAAAAAAACATGAAATAAAAATCACAAAGTAGGAAAGTAAAATAATTAAAAAACAGATTAAAAAAGTTTAAAAAAATGAAATGATTAATAATATGACTCTTATTTATGATTATATCTTATATATATATTTAAAAAAATGATGCGCAAGTTATATATTTAAAATTTTAATAAATTTTCTATATAATACCATTATCAATAAATAATATAATAATAATAATAACAACAAAGATGCAGGCTTATAAAATTTATTAAATTAATAAAATAAAGAATCATAATGAAAATTTAATGATTATACCAAATTCTAATATAAAAATAAAAAATAAAAAATATAAAAATTGTCAAACTACTAATAGTATTAAAAATAACAAATGAAATTATTTAATTTTTATCTACTTTTTATAATAGTTTACTATTATTTTAACTATTTTATTATTATTTATATTTATTTAAAATTTCATTCGGGAATTTTCCCGTCAAGCACCAAAAAAAAATAAAATATTTATTATAATTAAATAAAAAAATTCATTTAATGGATTGTATATTGGTCATAATAATTTTTAACTGAGTAAGTTGAATTTAAGATACAATTAAATAAGGGATGAAATTATACTAAATGAATATCATATAGATTATACACATGCTAAAAACCCCTTTAATTGGGTGTATGATTATACTATGAACAATGATGATAAAGTAAATTATAATTACTAATAATTATAATATTTATAAATTAAATTATATTTTAATTTATTATAATCAAATAATCATTTTAATATTTAACATCAATTAAATTCCCATTCAGCATTTTAATCATTTTTTAAACAAAACAATTGTCTTACATTTTATTTAATCCCTCTATCGAAAGGATGATGACCTTGAGGTTGAATTTTCATATAATCAAGAGTATTTCGTCTATTATATTCCCATGTACTTTCATTAAAATAAATCATTAAACTATGAAAGCAAAATAAAAATCCCTTTTAATATTAATACGCAAAGCAGTATGATAATAAAACTTATTGTTCCATTGATAAAAAGAGGTAAATATCCATTTAATTATATTAATTATAAGCCTGTAATAATATCGATATACCTGTATTAATTCATTATTTGTATTGTTTCATAACTATTGAATAATGAGTATAAAATCTAGAACAAATTAAAAAAATAATAGTATTTGTAATTATAGAGTCCTACACAATTACTAACAATTGAACAATGATGATCAAATCTTTTTAATACATCTATTACAAATATCGCAATGTTTCATCCTATATTCTTGTGTTAATAAGCATTTTTTCACAATTTCTTCTAGGTATTGGCCCAACCTTGTTTAATATACTGATATTTTACAAAGTTGCTACCCCTGGATCACTTTTCATAGTAAACCAATGTAAAATAGATGCTAATAAATGTAATAGATATAAGCAAATGTAGTGCACTGAATACTATTTAGAGAATATTGTGAAAAACTATAGTAGGTAATATTATCTGAAGATGAAATAAAACTAAATATTTTAACATTAATTTAATATATTTATCATTTTTATATATTGTTTTATAATATTATCTTATAGAAATAAATACAAATATTTAATAATGATTAGTTTATTAAAAAATAAAAATTTTACCTTAATTAAAAATATAAGCCATTAACTATTCTCCATATTATAATTATATAATATGCTTTATTGTTTATAATATTTGGATCAAAGAAAATAAAGTCCCTTAAGAATTTACTTTTGCTAATAAAAGTATAGATTAGGTTTATGACATTATAAATATATTAAAATTCAATTAATGATAAATGTTAATAAATGTTAATTAAATGAATAGATAGAATAATTAATTACTAAGAATATTATTTTATGTAATTATGATTATTTTTAATAATGTTTGTATTATTTTTAATATGCATTGTCTTCAATAATTAACTTAAAAAAATATCAATCATTTTCAGACATGGAGCAAGATATCCTCTACATCCATATTATGATTACAACTAGACTATTAAATTTAAAGGTAATTATCATAAGTTGGTAAAAGACAACAATACAATCTAGGTAAAAAATACGACAATTATATATATAATAACTCAATTTCTTATCTCCTCAATACAATTTCGAATAAATATAAAGTTATTCGACAAATACTCATAGAACTATACAAAGTTTTTTATCTAATATGTATGGGTTATATCCATTGTATACTGGTGATAGACTACCAGTTATTTCAAGTGATAAATTATAACCTCCATTCACTGATAATTATAATTAAAGATAGCTAACAGCAGGTGATTATTCCTTACCTTAAGGATATGTACCTATTCCTATTAATACTAATAAAAGTTTGTAAATCTTATAAAATTGCCCATCTTATTCTAAAAGAGCCAATTAAATTAGGATAAATAAAAAGGATATTTTTAATTAAGGTACAAATTAAATATAATTAGTTTAATTTAGAAAATGGGGGTAATCTACAATATTCCTAAAGTTTCAATTAATGATATGTTTCCCATTATATGATACTCCTTATATCTGATGTTTATTTAGCACGTCCATTACCATTATAAATGGACTGATTAAGATATTAAGATTCTGAAACATATACATTAACTTTTCATTCTTTATTTTATATAGGGAAATTTATCACAAGCTGTATCATACCCTTTTTACAATAAAGTTATTAATGATTTTAAATCATAAAGTAATACTAAGGCATATATTTATTCTGCTCATGATACTAATTTAATCCCCTAATTATTAATGAATAATTTCACTTCAGCTAATTGTTCTTAATAAAAATTTACAACCGGCAAATTTAGTTCTCTTAATTGTTAATAATTCCCTGCTTATGCTTCATCTATAGTTTATTAATTATGGAGATAAGATAATGAATAATTCATTAAAATTAGAGTTAATGGTAAATACATGAATTTATGCTAATAAAAAAATTAAAGATGTGAATTTAATGAATGGGCATAAAGAATTTAAAATTCTTCTATTAATTATCATGAATATTGTTTTACGTGATATCAATAAATAATAAATTTTATTTATAATATATTAAAATGATATTATTGGTTTTCATAGGCATAAGTATTAATGCATAACTAAAAAAGACAGCTATTATATTTAGGCATGGAGCAAGAAATCCAGTTAGAACTAACTACAATCAATAAAAAGATATACAATATGATGGTTAACTGACATAAGTTGGAAAAAGGCAACATTATAATTTAGGAATGAAACTTCGTCAATTATATATATAATAACTTAATTTCTTATCTGCTCAATACAATTTCAAATAAATATAGAGTCATTCAACAAATTACCATAGAACTATACAAAGTTTTTTATCTAATATGTATGGATTATATCCATTGTACACTGGTGATAGATTACCTATTGTACCTAGTGATAGACTTCAACCCTCCATTCACTGATAATTATAATTAAAGATATCTAACAGGAGGTGATTATTCATTACCTTAAGGATATGTTCCTGTGCCTATTAATATTAGCATGTAAATATTATAAGATTGTCCATCTTATTATACAAGAATTTAATAAATTAAAATTAATAAAAAAGATATTTTTAATTAAGTACAAATTAAATATAATTCGTTTATTGAAAGGATGGGCTCTATCTTCAATATCCTAAAGTTTCATTAATTGATATGACTCCTTTATACGATCTCCTTTGTTGTGAATTATATTTAAATATTCCATTACCATTATAAATGACTGATTAAGATATGAAAATATTATAACATATACATTAACTTTCATTCTTTATTTTATATTAGGGAAAGTTATCACAGGCTGTATCATACCCTTTTTACAATAAAGTTATTAATGATTTTAAATCATAAAGTAATACTAAGGGCATATATTTATTCTGCTCATGATACTAATTTAATCCCCCAATTATTAATGAATAATTTCACTTCAGCTAATTGTTCTTAATAAAAATTTACAACTGGTAAATTTAGTTCTCTTAATTGTTAATAATAGCCTGATTTTGCTGCATCTATAATTTATTAATTATGGAGATAAGATAATGAATAATTCATTAAAATTAGAGTTAATGGTAAATACATGAATTTATGCTAATAAAAAAATTAAAGATGTGAATTCAATGAATGGGCATAAAGAATTTAAAATTCTTTTATTAATTATCATGAATATTGTTTTACGTGATATCAATAAATATTTATTATATTAAGTCTTTCTAATTTATATAATTATTAAATGTAAAAAACATGTTAAAGAATAAATAATCAAATTTAAGAATAAGATAAAAAATTAGTAGCAAATAAAAATAAAGAAATAATCAATTAAATTGAATACTAAATAATTCATTAATCTGACAAATCAATAAATTCAAAAATATAATAAAATATCAAAATACATAATTAATACACAATTATTCAAAATGTCAATCCAAATACATATAAAATATATAAGAATAAATAAATTGAGAATTAAAAAACATCTTTTGACTTTTAATAGTTATGGCACTTATTATTTAATAATGGGTATCTCACTTACAAATGGGTAAAATAAGGTAAAGGTGTATGGAAATCGTAATGGGCTACTTAATGGTTTAATCAACTCATAAAATAAAACTAAATTCATTAATTAATTAAAGAATGGATAAGAAATATACCTAAATAAAAAACTTTTATCTATTAAATAAGAGATAAATTAAGTTATACATATTAAAAAGTAAAGTATTATATTACTTACCAAACTAAAAGATCAAAATATAAAAATAGTCTTATTTAATATAAAAATAGTGTTATGAATATATTATCTTCTTGCTAGATAAAGATTTCAGCTGTAATTAAAATAGAAAATTTATTTAATAAGCTTTTAGAAAATAAATAAATTTCTAACAAAAAACTTACTTATATATTTTATAATTAGTAAATTAAAAAATTAATGAAGAAAATTTAAATTTAATTATCTAGAATTTAGATGTTATAATCTACTTAATTAATAAAATAAAAATATATACTTCATTAAAATATAGAAAACAAATATCTTAAAAATAATGTTTTAATATAAAAACAATCTAAATCAAATTTATAAACTATAGAAAAATAATTTAACTAAATATTAAAAATGGTTTAAAAAAATAAAATATTTTGATAATTATAATGAATAATTTAATTAATATGTAATAATCATTCTTGATGAAATTAATTAAATATCAATTTCAAGAATACGATAAATTTATTTAGCATGTTATCCATCAATTGTAAGATCACATTGGCTATGGTAAACTTTGGGTTTGCATTGATAATTAATTAATTAAAACTTTTATTACTAGATAATTATAAATCCTTCCTAAATAAATTAATCCTTTGCTTCATATTAGTCTTTGGTAACACTGTTATTTAGATAATTTTTGTTAACTATAGGAATATATTAGATATTAATTAAAAAATATCGATTGGAGGAAAGTTTAATAAAGACTTAAAAAAAAAGGATAAAAAATAAATTATCGTCCTAAATTGTGATTGATTATTATATAGATAATAAATATATAAATATCATTTGGATATTTTTTCCTTTTTCTTCTTTTTGGTGATATATAACCATTTATATGCACATTTAACAACAGTCCTATATTTGGAATTGTTTTTAAATTGCTAAGATAAAATTTAACCCATTGTATTGACAGTCTTAGATTTTTTCAATGAAAATGAATTTTTATTTTTATTTTTTTATAATTTTTTTTGTAACTATTTTAATACAAAATTCATTTGAACTTTCGAATTTATATAAACATTTTATTCACTCAAATTATTTATTTGATGCAAGTAATTTTTATTTTATCTTTTAATTTCCTCAATTTTAATTTTTAAATCTTTATTTTACCTTTATAGAGTATTAAAATCGTTTTTTAATTAATCATATTAGTCTTCCAATTAATTAGTCACTTTTTTAAGCAGTGTTGATGTTTTTGTTGTATCTAACTTCGATTTTTTCTCAGATTTAGATTTTTAATATTTTTATAAATAGAGTGATTGAAATGGATATGAAGATGGAGGAGTTGCTTTTAATTTATTTATGCTTGAGATATATTATTCAATATTATTTCTATTTTTTTAATAATATTCTTTTAATTAATTATTATAGTCTAATTATTTTATCTTCTACTTCTCATCTTTTTTTTCCTTTTTATTATTATCTTTTTTATTTTTTTTATTTTTGGTATCTTACTTCTATTTCTATTTCTCTTTTTTATCTTCTTCTAATATTTATTCAAATTATTTTATTTTCATAATTAAATTCTCTTCTCTTTTGAGTTTCCTACGAGCTTTGAAAAATTAACTATTTGTTAATTTAGAATAAATGCAAGTTTGAAAATCTAGTTTATTTTATACTTATGAACGATCTGTAAATTATCCTTCACTTTTCATATCTATTGAACTAATGACTTTATTTAAAGGAACTTAAAAAAAGAAATTATTAGGCATTTAGTCAGTAATAGACTCATACATTTTCTTTATATTATTACATTATTCTAATATGATATATTGCAGAAATGAATGTATTGTATTAATATTAGAACTAATCAAATCTATATATTTTTATTTTGTAATGATTGCCACTATCCCTTTCTGTTGTGCAATAATATTTTATTCAAATCCTTTACCTAAGATAAATTATTCAATGCCTAATATATTTCCTTGTAAATATTTACTTACAGCATTTCCTTAATTATCCAAAGAAGTGAATTATCCTTTAAGAATAAGTGTTATAAAATTGCAGGTTGTATATCTACTAAATAAAATTTATTTTGGTGCTGTTTAGACTATTTTTAAAGCAGAAATAAAATTTTTATGTTATTTTTTTTCTATTTTTTACCATAAAGATTTCAATTAACAATTTTAAATCAATTCCTGTATTCTTTTTTAATTCATTTTAATTTAATGGAATATTCTAGGAGTGAAATAATTCTCTGAAAAATATTGATAACAAACAACATTTAAACAATTCAAAGATAAAGATTTAAATAATCTTATATAGAATTTAGGACTGTTTTTTAATATTACTTTAAATTAGTCAAATCTAATAGTTAATATAAAACCTTAACTCTATCCAATAATATCAAATGTATGATAATGACAATTAGGTAATTATAAAGCGGCCATATATCCAATCATATCCTAAAAACCTAACCATGAATATATTTTATTATCAATTTAGTATAAAGCCTTCCCTGATAGAACTATACCTAAATAATCAACTAATTAATTTCTTTTAGTTAAATATGACGCTTTTTAGAATTTGTATATTCTTGAATTTAATGCTAATTCATTCAAATCTTATAATTACCAATTATATAAAATTCTATGTGTTTTAGAAGCTGAGACGATTAAATTTAATTTATCAGCTTTTTAAATGTCACTTCTTGGTGGATTTCTTTTTTATTATTTGTTTTATTTCGTTTTATGCATAATTTATATAATTAATAGACATCCTTCTATGCTTACAAATAATATATATAATTAATAAGTATCAATCAAAGTCCATAAAATACTCTTTTACAATCCTAGTTTAATCAAAAGTATAATCTTCTAAAACTAGATATTATCCATCAGAAGAAATGCAATCATTATTTTTCATTTAAATATTATCACTCATTTAAGGAATATGTTGTTATTACACTACCATAGTAGTTGGAGGAGAAGAAGAAGGAACTAAATCAGAGTATTTATGTGACATAAAATCTAAATCTCCATTAACATTCCATGGTCCAAAGCAATTTTATATTTTTTAACATGATTTACCACCATCAATGAAAAAAGGTAGATTTTATGCATCAATATATTCCGCCATTTATTATTTATAATTAGATCCTAAAATTTTTATTTTGTTTTTGGTATCTTCATTGATGAACTTTTTAGCAATCACCCAAACTCCTGAAAATAGTAAAGGAGCGTTAATTATAAACATTCTGATAAAATTTATACGTTCCTAGGACTTATGGATAATTGTCTTGTGCTATAGATGTTAATGATTTTAAAATATCCCAATTATCCTTAGTCATCATACTTATTGAAAAATTTTTTAAATCCATAATATTCGTAGTTTTGGCAACTAATTTATTAGAATATTAACTACATGCAGGAATTACAATATTTAGTAAAATTTAATGTAATTTAATACAAAAAAGTAATAATCTTTATTTAGTAATTATTTTCATAAGATTATGTACTTTATATATTCCTGTCCTTTATATATAAATAGCTCTTCCTTGCTTATCAATCTTATGGTAACCAAATGGACAGTTAATCCTAAATTAAGTAATTTAGGGAAATTACATTTAGAGTATAGTATCAACTTTATATTATTATCTCCATTTAATATGTTTTTAAAACATTTTTTTTACTTATTAATAATCACATTTTCTGGCTCTAACAAATCTAAGTAGATAATAATCATGAAATCTTTTTTAATCAAGATTATTATCAGTTCTATATTAAATCATTTTATCAAGACAAACTCTTTCTTTTGGACTTACACTTTTTAATGCTTATTATAAAAACTTTTCCATTGTCTATTATTATTTAATAATTAGAAATTATTAGTGTAGTATAATTATTAATAATAGTAAAATGGCGGTTCGTAAAAATATAAAAATTATGGATAAATATTTAGCAAAAGCATAAATTTGAATAATATATATATTTTATTTAATTATTCAAACATTAGAAAAGAAAAATTAACTAAATATTTATGATTCATTGTCAATTTTAACATAATTTATTTTTATTAATTTTGTTCGGTAATAAATTAATTAAATTATATTAAATTGTTATCAGTAATTAATAGTTATAATAATTATCAGTTTCAACATTTCCATAATTTATTATGATTTTGTTACGTCACTTTCATTGGGAATGACGTAACAAAAGCATAACAACTTATCCCATTGTTAATCAGAAAATAATAAAAAATGAAAAATATTAAAACTCTTCAGTAAATTAATACCCTTAAAGATTTATAGTTTAAACATCAAATAACTAAAAAATGCAATAATAAAATGAATTTAAATAAATTTTTTTAATTTTTTTTTCATTATTTTTAAATAATTTCATAATATATATACAATATTCAAATTTATGCTTTTGCTAAATATTTATCCATAGAATCGACATCCTCTATGCTCGAAAAGAAAGAGCAAACAAGTGATATACATATATATCAATTAATAAATTAAATACATATATATCAATCAAAGTCCATAAAATAATCTTTTACTATCCTGGTTTGATCAAAATTATAATCTTCTAAAACTAAATATTAACCATCAGAAGAACTACTACTTTATATAACTCTTTATTTAAATAATAATTTTTAATTATATTCTTTTTAAACCCTAATTTAAGGAATATATTACTACATTACTATAGCGGATGGAGGACGGGAAGGAGGAACTAAATCAGAATATTTATGCAACATAAAATCAAGATTTCCATTGACATTCCATGGCCCAACACAATCTTCTATTTTTTAATATGATTTCCCACCATCAATAAAAAAAGGTAGATTTTAACCATCAACAAATTCCGCCATTTATTTATTATACTTAGATCCTAAAATTTTTATTTTTTTTTATGTATCCTCATTGATGAATTTTTTAGCAATTGTCCAAATGCCTGAAAATAAGAAGGGAGCGTTAATAATAAACATTCTGGTTAAAATTTATACGTTCCTAAAATTTATGGATAATGATCTTGTGCTATAGATGTTATTATTTTTATAATATTCCAATTATCCTTAGTCATCATACCTATTGAAAAGTCTTTTAAATCCATAATTGTCATAGTTTTAGCAGCTAATTTATTAGAATGTTAACAACATGCAGGAATTATAATATTTATTAAAACTTAATATGATTTAATAAATAAAAGTATTAATCTTTATTTAGTCATTATTTTTAAGACGTTATGTAATTTATATATTCCTGTTCTTTAAATATAAATAGGTCTTCCTTGTTTATCAACCATATGATAACCGAATGGACAATTAATTCTGAATTAAGTTATTTAAGGAAATTACATTTAGAGAATAGTATCAACTTTATATTATTATCTCCATTTAATATGTACTTAAAACATTTTTTTTACTAATTAATAATCACATTTCCTAGCTCTAACAAATCTAAGTAAATAATAATCATGAAATCTTTTTTAATCAAGATTATTATCAGTTCTATATTAAATCATTTTATCAAGACAAACTCTTTCTTTTGAACTTACACTTTTTAATGCTTATTATGTAAACTTTTCCATAATTTATAATTAAATGTAAAATAAAGAAAGGAATGTTATAAATATGAAAAAAGCCAAAATATTAACTTGTGCCCTTTGCTTATAATTAATGTATAATCCTCATACTACTATGTGTGGACATACCTTTTGTAAGGAATGTATACTGAAGTGGAATAAAAATAAAAAAACATGTCCTGAATGTAGAGATTAAATTAATACTGTTAGGAAGCATTTACTTCTTAATGAAATAATATAAAATATGGAAGTATTGTGTACGAAAGAGAAATGCCATTGGAAAGGTAAAAATAAAGATTATTAAGCACATTTTAAATCTTGTAAAATGCTTTAAAGAGGTAATACGTCTATCACTCTTGTTGAAGATGACTCATAACTAAAATCTATTTTGAATAGACAATCTAATGGTAATTTATTAGATAGATTAAGATCTAAGAATTTAATTTAAGAGAAATAAGATAGTGTTAAAATTTAGCAAAAACCATTAATTTAAATTAAAGAGAATATGGATGTGTTTTAATTGCTTAATTTATGAATTCATTAATTATTTATTAAATAAGAATAATATTATAACTATTATTTCTCATAAATATTATTTTTTATGAATGATTTAATTATTAAAGCACAAAAAACAATCAATTAATACGATAAATCAATTATTCAAACATCAAATCGAGCAAGATCTGCAGTAACCAAAAAAAGGTATTAAAAATTAATGAATAGATAATTACTCGATTATGACTATTTCAGGCCTATTCATAATAAAAAATCATATTAGGAATTAAGAATACAAAGTCAGTTGCTTGATAGATAAATAAAATCTTAATAACAGAAAATAAGTTAAATCAATATTGAAATGTGTATTGTTTAAATATAAAATTAATAGAATATAAAACAACTTAATTAATTTATATACTTTATTTCAGAAAAAGTAGTTGAAAGAGATAAATCTAATAATATTTTCTATAAGAAATTATTACAAGAGGAAAAGAATATAAGAAATAGGATTAGTGAATTAGAGTTAAAGAAAAAGAAATTGGAAAAGAATCAACATATTTCATATATTATGGAACAAAAAGTTACTTATTCAGTTATCAAGGAGAATAATTAGTTTCTGATTAATATATTAAAAAAGGAAGATAAATAATTAGAAAAAGTGTTAAAAGGAGTTATAATGGGTAAATCAGATTAAGCTTATTTTAATGATTTTTGCAAATAGTTGATTGAAAACTAAAATAGGAAAATATTCTAATAATAAATTATTATTCTCAATTATAATAATATGTAAGTTAACAATATTAAATAAAATCAATAGAAGAAGAAATAAATTATTTTAAAAAATATTTAATAATCTAAAAATTTTATTTATAATACTAAAAATTAAAAGAAAAAGAAAAAAAATTAATTTAGATCATTATTTGAGAAAAGAAAAGAAGTTGAAATATTGACAAAGAGTATAGATAAAAAAAAACATGATTATGACAATTTGTTTTAAAGTAATAAATTTTATGAAAAAGAATTACAATAAAAATAAAGAAATGTTGAATCTATAATTAAATGGAATTAATAACTATAGAATAATATAAATGATAGAAAAAGAAAATAAATAAAGTAAATTGAATAATTAAAGGAATAATTAGTGAAATGTAATTTTAAATTAAATGACATCAATTAGAAATATAAATAATTAATAATTGTACCATAGAAATAAGCAATTTAAATTTAAAAAAAGAAGAGTAAATAAGATTAATTTCTACTTTATTTAAAATATAATAAAAATAAAATTGTAAGAAAAAAAGATATCATATAAGAAATTAAAATGTTCAGATCATTTATGTCTACCAATCATTTATCAATAGATTAATTTTTGACTGAATAATTAACATTGAAGAAATTATAAAATATTATGAATAATATATTTCAATCTCAATCTAGAAGATTTTTATTCTGTAAATATATTATTTAAGATATTATTTCTTTAGAGTATTTGGATTTAAATTCTGTTCTCGAATTAACAGCTATTAGAAGTATTCTTAAAAGAATTTATAAATGAATATTACTTTATATAAAATTATTATTTTTTATATCAATTATTTATTATACAAATTAATTCTTAATAAAAAAATTAATTTAAAAAATGAATATTTTAAATTACCTTGCTTTATTCTTTTTATGCTGTTGTTTAATCTTAAATATAAAAAACTAAACAGACAACTAAAATGACTTATCTATAGGAAATATTTTTCAAAGACTAATATTAGTAGTAATACTATCAGTGATCTTTCCATTTATTGTTGCAGTTTTATTTACTGCTTATTTATTTATATAAGTGAGTTATACAAATTGTCTAATATTTGATATTGGCTGGAGAATAATTTTTGGATATCCAATAGGATTTATATTTGGAAGGATTATTTTAAATTTATATATATCATATCTCTCCAGTTATGATAAAAAAAATCAAACAAATTCTTAGTGAATTTATTATTAAATTAATATTAATAAAAACTAGTTTTATATAATGAATTATTTATTTTTTTAATTAATATCTATCTGTTGATACTAATGAAATAAAAAGGATATTTAAATTCACTTTGGTAATGATTTCTTAATTATATTTATTAAAAAAAAAAATATAAACTAAATATATATAATAAAATAAAATTAATAAAAATATACATTAATTGAATTAATTTAATGAATCAATCAGCAACAATAATATCTTTTTCTACTTTAATTAGGATTGATTAAATTCTGTCCAATTTTAATAGGAACTTTCTTTAAACCATTATTTTTATGAATCAGATTTCTTGACAATTATTAAAACATATCTTTAACTTTCTCAGCAGTTTTAGCAGAAGTCTAAAAAAACATCATTTTCTTTTCTTTAGCAAATTTTTCTCCTTATTCAAATGTTACAATTCTTTAATTCTTCAAATCACATTTATTTCCGATAAGGACTAATTGTGTGCCTTAATCAGCATAATCAATCACTTCATTGAGCCATGACTTCTCAATTTATTTAAATGACTAACTACTACTTACATCATAAACTAATAGAACTGCATTGGCATCTAATAAGTATAAATACTTTTATAATAAGTATTTGTTATCGTTTTGAATTTTTATTGTCCTGCAGTATCCCAAATCTGAAGTTTAATATTTTTATTTTAAATATTTAAAGTCTTGAATCTGAAATCTACTCCTATTGTACTAAGATAGTTCTCATTGAATTGATCATCTGCAAATCTCAATAAAAGTGATGATTTACCAACAGCAGAGTTCCCAATAATGACAAATTTGAGTAATTGATCGAATTCTTTATTTTTTAATGCCATTATAATACAATTCAAAAGAATATTAATTAATTATGATATAAAAAAGTTATCCATTCGTGTATGGAAATATTTCATATCCTCCTTCTAAAAGATTAGATAAGGTATCGAATTGGATTGCTTATGTTAGAGGAGTTCATTTTGAGGATTTATCATTCTTAATTGATAGAGTAATCTTTCATCTTCATCCATCTTTTGAGAATAGGGTTAGAGTAATTAATGCTTTCCCATTTTAAATAAAGGAATCTGGTTGGGGATCATTTTAAATGATTATTGAGATTTATTTAAAAAATGGGACACATTTTTAGATTAAGCATAATATGAAATTACATCATTTGACTTATACTAATAGTCAGACTAGAAAACCTGCTATTGGATAAAATTATGATTAGTTTGTTTTTATTAATCCTGATCCTTATATCACTAAATTATTAAATAAACCACCCTAAGTAAAATAAATAGAAATCAATTAGGAAGAGGAAGATAATTAGAATAAAGATTTAATTAGTTTTTATCATTATTTTACTAGTTTTGATGAAACTTAATAAATTAGTAAAGTAGATGATGCCATTTTATTTATTAAAAGTTAAATCAAGAATCTAACATTTAAGATGAAGAATTCTGAAGTTGATATTCAAAGATTATATGAATAAATCAATAAGTGATTATATGTTTATTTATTTCATTAATATTATCATAATTAATTAATGACTAATTATAAATACATCATAACTAAGAAAAATAACTGATATAAATTATTTAAGGGAATTTATCATAAAAAGATAACAGAAGATTAATAAAAATATTAATTCAATATATTAAAATACTAATCTAACTAATTACTACACTGCTTAATAATAATAATAATAAATAAATAAAATTTAAAAGAGTAATTATATAAAGTGATATATATATAAATATAAAATATTAATAACAATATAAGTAATATTCTTTATAAATTTTAGTTTTATTAATTAATATTACTTAATAAAATTTATGGAAAAATATATTATTCAAAAAAAAGGAAATGATATCTAAATAAATAAATAAAGAATTAAACATTAAACATTCATAATAGCTAGATAAAAGTTGTTAAAATAGTAGTAATCAAAATCAATCTAATCTGTAAAAAAATGTTGTATAATTTTCAGATTTATTAAATTAATTAGTTTTTAGATTAATAATCTACTATTTCTCCAAAATTTATAATAACAAAGAATAACTAATATAAAATTGAATTTCAGTAAAAATATCAATAATTATAATAATAGAAATTTAGTAATTTATTAAAAGCAGTATAAAATAGTATTATTATTAAAAGCAAAAAAATTTAAGTAAAAACTAAAATAGTAAACAAAAAAATAAGAATTATATTATTAATTATATATTATACAAATTAATACTTTATATTTTTTATATATATAAAGAATGAATTATTTAAATTTGTTTGTATTGACTACTTTATTCTATTAATGCAGTTGTTAAAACTTAAAAATAAACAACTAATTAAATTTATTTTAAAGAAATCTATTTTTAAATATGGTAGAAGATTAAATTTATGATATAATAATATCAACTATAGTAGTGATCTTTGCACCTATTACTTCAATTATATTTACTGCATATTTACTTTGGCAATCTGAAAAAAATGGATTCGAATATTGTTGGAGAGTAATTTTTGGACTTGTAGTAGGATATATATTTGGGATAGTTTTTTTTGCGATATTATTGGGCTTTTTAATGTATTACGGCTTATGCCTCTGCTGCTGTGATAAAGGAAATAATCAAACAATTCCTCAATGAATATATTAAAACTATATAATTTTAAATTATAATAATCAAGATCCCGACCCGAGTTAATGCTAGATTGGAAGGGTTTTCGTAAATTCATTCATCTTTATTTGATTATAATTGGATTGCTTCTTCTTCTTAATTCTTTTTTTCTACCTCTTTTTCTGCCT